>NW_015174884.1:60885-76996 GCF_001447785.1 Gekko japonicus | reverse complement strand
GTGGGGGGGGAAGGGGGGGGGGGGGGGGGGGCGTTGTTGCAAAAGCAACCGAGAATCCTGTTGTTCTTCTCTGAGCAGCTACCCGCTACAAGCTTAGGCGGGACACGAGAATCCCCTTCCCCAGAGGGATGTTGTGTCTTGCGCTGTGCTTAGGTCAATGTCTGGAAGGATGTGGGGCGCCTGTGCTCTTCAAGCCTTGGCCTAGCTCCCAGATTGGGGGGGGGGTGCTTGCCCGGCCAGCCTCGTGATGCTGCGCGGTGCCTGGGGATTGCGCCGGGGTGCCTCCCCGAGCCCCGTCCCGGAAACGAGCGTCACCCTCCCACCACCACCCCTTCTGGGGGAGCAGGAATCGCGCCGGGGCGCTCGTGTGTGTGTGTGCGCGCGCGTGCGGTATGCCTGGCTGTCACAACCAGGGAAGGCGAGGGCCCTTGAGAGGGGAGCCGCAGACCGTGTGGCTGCCTGGCGCCGACGTCTCCCACTCCCCAGCCCAGACCTGGCGGCTGCTCTGAGGGACGCTCCGACAGAGGATGAAGGAATCGCAGCCGAGGACCTGCAGGTAAAATTAGATCTCGTCAGATTCCTAGCAGAGATTCGCTGTCACATTGGGCTCGTCCGAAGAGCAGCTTCGCTCGTGACAAGCATGTTCAGGCTCTTCACCAGCGCCTCCCTGGAAAGCGCGCGCACGCGCGCGCACACACACACAGAGAGAGAGACTTGTCCAGGGACACGGACATGTCTGGGAACAGTTAGACAGAGAACCGGGGGTGGTTCGTCCGGAGCAGCCAGGGAAAGCAGGAGCCCAGTGGTGACACCTGGAAAACACGAAGAAAAGAAAACTTTCGAATGCATTTTGTGGGTCTTCAAAGTACTATTTAGCTAGCTGGCTGGAAAGGCAAGCAGTAGGAAAGACAAGAAGGCGGGGGGAGATAAATTCGATTTAAACACACATATAAGCATTCGTGTATCTTTTGGGCAAAAGTATGCCCCCATAACCCCCCCCCCCACTTCTTTAAAATTCCTTGCTTGGGGTTACGTAGCCCTACACCCTCAGATGGCTTTAGCTGAGCGGATTCCATTACGTCCTGCTTAAGCGTAGGTATGCCCTCCCCCCACCCCTCTTATATACCTCCTCCCTTGTAGATGTGACAATAAAAATCAGTGTTTGCAGATATCCTATTTAATCCCCTCCCCGGGAAACCGACGTGTAGCCCCAAAGTCCCCTGATTTTCATCAATCTCCCCCCTCCCCACATGCGGCCAATGTGAGACATTTCAGGCAGGAGATCCGGGTCGGCGAAGAAGACGTGTAAGTGGATCTGAAAAGCCCTTCCAGCTTCGGCTCTGTCACTTCTCGTGGAGCCCTTTGTTCTGATTTCACTAAGTTCAGTAATGTGACAGACGTCTGAGATGTTTCCAGTAATGGTGGCCTTTTAGGCTATATTTTGCGGGCGGGCGGGCGGGTTTCGGGCGGGCGGGCGGGCGGGGGGGAAAGAGGTGGATTGGGAGAACAGCTGTTCCTGACCCTGTCTGTCAAACCAGTAGAGAACCTGAAAGGAATCAGCAGAGAGAGAGAGAGAGAGAATTCTTGGGCTCCTTACGAGTCACTAAATCCCCAGCGCCCCTATTCAGTGGCACCTGACCAGTCGGGTGCTTGCAGAAAAGCGCTGGAGCCCCCTCGATTTAAACGGGATCTGTTTAAAAGGACAGATTGCAGTCCTGGCCTCCGCCTATTTACTCCGGAGTGGGCCTGGGACCTAGTCTCGTGAGAAAATGCTTAGGGGGGCATTCCTCGCCTCTCCCAAGTGATCATTAGTTTAGATTGCACCCCATTCTTGGCGGCACCTCTTTGACGCTTGCTCCGACCAGTGTTAAGGATGGGCCGCTAGGCAAAAACTGAGCTGAAGCCTGTATAATTCAGGCGGGTAGCCGTGTTGGTCTGAAGCAAGAGAACAAAGGCTGGGGTCACACACACCAAATAATCCACGTTCAATCCACTTTCCAATGCACTTTCACATAATAAAATCCAGTTGGAAAGTGCACTGAAAGTGAATTGAAAGTGGATTATTTGGTGTGTGTGACCCCAGCTAAAGTCTTGAGTCCAGTGGCACCTTTAAAACCGGCTAAATTTAATTCTGGGTATAAGCTTTCGTGCGCATGCACACTTCAGAATTAGAGTATATATTACAGGTCAGATCTAACCTGGTTTAACATATATTTCATTTCCCCAGGACATCTTGGGAATTGCTCGAGGGGTCTGGGGCAAGGGTTAGTGGTAGGCAAAGGAGAAGTCTCCTTCCTCCGCTGAATAACAATTCCCAGGATTCTGTGGGAGAAAACAGTGTCGTCAGCGGCAAGCCTCTCATTAACCTTTTAATGGGCTCACGACCCCACTGCGGGTTCCAATCTGCGGAGAAATAAAACCTGGGCTGCGGTCACACACAGTGAATAATCCACTTTCAGTGCACTTTCCAACTGGATTTTACTGTGTGAACTGGGAAAACCCAGTTGGAAAGTGCAAAGAAAGTGGATTATTTAGTGTGTGTGACCGCAGTCCTGAAGTTTAAGAGGCATCCGGGGAAAACTCCTCCCTGGATCCAGAAGGGAGGAGATGTAGTCAAGAAGGGATCAGGCTTGATCCGCGGATGCAGATCAAAAATAGTTTTGAAACTATTAGAACAGAGGAAGTCGAGGGCTTCAGCATACACAGGTCTGACGGATCAGGTTGCCTTCCTTCTTTCTAGCCCCACGCGAGGGGGATGCACGATCCCGTTCACCGACCCAAGTACCAACAATACAACGTTAAACAGAGTTAAGCCCTTCTAATGGACTTGGAGGTGGTAAATGCCGTCAAGTCACAGCTGATTCATGGCGACCCCTGGTAGGACTTTCAAGGCAAGAGACGTTTCAGAGGTGGTTTACCGTGGCTTGCCTCTGCACCACGACCCTGGGACTCCTTGGCGGTCTCCCATCCAAATACTAGCCAGGGCCGACCCTGCTTAGCTTCCGAGATCTGAACAGATCTGGCTAGCCTGGGCTATCCGGGTCAGGGCTTAATGGATTTAAAGGTAAAGGTAAAGGGTCCCTTGCTCTAAAGCCAGTCGAATCCGACTCTTGGGTTGCGGTGCTCATCTCCGTTTCAAAGCCGAAGAGCCAGCACTGCCCAAAGACGTTTCCGTGGTCATGTGGCCGGCATGACTAAACACCAAGGTGCACGGAACGCTGTTACCTTCCCACCGAAGTGGTACCTATTTATCTACTTGCAATGTCTTGCTTTCGAACTGCTAGGTTGGCAGGAGCTGGAACTAGAGACGGGAGCTCACTCCATCATGCGGCACCCGGGTCTCGAACTGCTGAACTACTGACCTTCCACAGCCTGCAGTTCAGTGTCTTAACCACTTGAGCCACCGCAGCTCCATTTAATGGATTTAGAGGCACTAAATTCACGCCACCATCTTTACACTTTCTGGTCCCATTTACTTCAATGGATTTAGAAGTTGCAATGGTACTTAGGATTCGGCTGTTAACGTATACTCTCGATCCATTCATATCGATGGGAACTTTGTTGCCTACAGACGGCGGATATAGCACCCGTTCGCCTTTTGTTTCCTCGAGCCTTCTGGCTTGGCAAGATCTTGGCCAGCGTATAGCTGCCTTTTTCGGAATCTCCTCCAGTCGGACGTTCTTCACTAGCTTCTAACTGAATTCTAAACCTACTGCTTTTGATTCGAAAGTGTTCTTAAGCATCTGGCTGTCTCGAATCACTAGGAGTCCGATCAGGTACGCTAAACTGCCAGGCGAAAGCACATGACTGCGAAGGAAGATTAACCAGACCTAGCTGGCAGTAATATAATTTGCAATCCTAAAAACACTCTCCGAGGCGAAGAGGAGGCCCTAGTGAATAAAACTGGACTCCCTTAATGAGTAAGATGGGACGTGATTGGCACTGATTCCATACCCAACATACACACAAGGAGCGAATCCTGTGACTCAACGACACCAAAACGGAACTCTTTCAGCTGTGGAGTCCTTTTCGGAGTTATTGAAGAAAATTGATCCAGAAGGGTGCACTTTTTAAAGGAATCCGACGGGAGAGATTGCTTCAAGCGCTTGAAATCGAATTGAGAAGGGTTCGACACTGGCGGGATCGTGCCAAATGTTTTAGGAACAGGGCCCCCCCCCCCCCATTTCTTGGAAGTAGGTCCCGAGTATTTGCAAAGCCATAATTGCTCATTATCCGCAGTCCTTCATCTTTCAAAACCATATTTTAAGTAAGCCTTTCTGCTTTTTGTTGTGTAGTGCTTTTAAACATAGCCGCTACTCACCCACCCCAACCCCGGTTCCTGGGCAGGTGGTGGATTAGGCACTTAAATAGATGCATGCACTCCCGTATAAACTGAGGCGTTTGAATGCTTAAAGGGAGTGATTCGCTTACACGGAAGTCAGTTAATTTAATGGCAGGCGGATGTGCATGCGGCTGGGGCAGTCAAAGCCATTGGGAAGAGACTCGGTGCTTCCTGTGCTGGCGTGGGCAACGGCAAAGGACGCTGCGGGTCTGCGCAAAACTCCCAGGGGACCGCTCGTTGGCACTAGCGTTTTAATCCCAATCCTTCACCATCCTAACCTCCAGGTCCTGGACTGCGGCACCTATTACATTTTGCCTGGCCTGCCTCTCCACTAGTTCTGCCAGAAAACAAGGTCAGTCAGTCCAAACCTGGACGGGCTGTGCCGCTGCCTCCGTAGTAGAGGATCTGCTTGGTCTCCAGAAGGCCCCAGGAGGCTCAGACCCGAGCATGAGTCAGAGAGCAGGCGACGCGAAAGACCTGGACCCTGGAGAGCCGCTGCCAGTCAGAGCCGACAATATTAACCAATTGTCTGACTCAGTACAAGACAGAGTCATGTGTGAATTCTTTGCAACCAATATTCACAGCAGACTAGGGGCCTTTCTAAGGGGTGTGGGCTGATCTAGGGAGGGAGAATAGCCGCCATCTACCCCGAGTCATAACAGGCGCCCCAAATTCAACTGGAGTCACGGTTCAGTTTAAAGCGAATCTCTCCGGAGTTCTCTCTCTGGAGTAAACTTGCCTCCCGGGCTGCAGTCCTATGCGCACCCTCCCTTCGACCTCGACGAGATTCATATGTTCCTTATTCCTGTCACAGTGCGATCCTACGTAGAGTGACGCCCATTGACTTCAATAACTTTAGAAAGGTGTGAGTCTGCTGTTAGCGATGGAAGCAAGTCCTAAATATTTTAGGATCACGGGCCAATTCCCCAGGAGAGGCCAATGCTATAACGGCGATCCGTTATCGATTTGCTATGAATGAAGGCGTTCCTATGAACCAAACACCACGGCGGCTTAATAGATGGGATGGAAAAGATACTTTGAGCTGCACCCGACTTCGTTGAGAAACTGAGCGCAATTCGTTGAACAGAACATCCCCCGTCATCCTTAGAAGTTAGAATCATCTGCCTCTCTTTTACAGGACTGAAGTTTCCGAGCTTGGACACCACGGATGTGACCTGGGGCGCCAGCGAAGGGATATCTGAATTCTGAAAGTGTGTTTTCCAGTGTCCAGATTTTCCTAGGCCAGAATAAGTTTATAAGATTCTCTTGTCAGTAATGTTTGTGTTTAAGCCTCCTTCAGCCACCCACCCACCACCACCACCACCAGTGCCTCTCCAACGTATGCAGCCAGCACGAACGACACTGGGGAGCTTTACGGAGCAATTCGAGGCAGAGGAACCTCCTTCTCAGGCCGTCGAAGCCGACGAGTCAGAAGAGTGTCACGGCGGCTGTGGGGTATGTGTGTGTGTGTGGAGAACTGAAGGAGGCTAAAACAGGAAAGTTGCCGCGCAAGCCTTGACAGGAGCCTTAAAGTCTTTTCTGGGCAGATCTAAATGGAGCAGGAAAGATCGAACGGGACCCAGCAGGCACGGAGACGGAGGCTATATGATTCCGAACGGCGCCGAACTGCAGCCTACCTCCCGCACGACCAGCCTCTGTCCCTCCGCTTGTCTCCCTCATTAACACCACATCTTTCACCTTCCTTTTCTCTTTCTTTTAGACAAAGCCCAAATCTCCAAAGACGCTCAGGAGGAGGAGGAGGATGCTGAAGCTGACTGGTGCTGAGGCTGGGGGGGGGACAGACTAGAGAGGACGACAGAGGGGGGGGGGCAGAGCGAGAGAGAGAGAGAGAGAGAGAGAGAGAGAGAGAGAGAGATTGATTCTTTGGGATGGAAGGAATGCGTCACCCTCGCAGCGCCTTCGCTCAAAGCTGCGTCTCCCTGTTTCCAAACCTGTTTAGTCGTGTTTAGGAAATTAAGTCCACT
The DNA here is from genome assembly GCF_001447785.1 of Gekko japonicus. Classification (NCBI taxonomy): domain Eukaryota; kingdom Metazoa; phylum Chordata; class Lepidosauria; order Squamata; family Gekkonidae; genus Gekko; species Gekko japonicus. The sequence goes on along the minus strand of NW_015174884.1, from coordinate 70,669 downwards.
TCTAAGCGCATCTTTCCTGCCTGAGCGGGTCCCTCTCATTTCCCCCCTTCTTCTGCTCGGCTTAATGATTGCCCAGTGCGCCTGGCATCTCGCTCTCTGCACGCCCCATTTCCACCAAGGTAGAGTGGGCTAACCTTGAAAGGACCCGACGTCTTGCCTTTCCCAAACAGTGGCTGGTAAAGACAGAAGCGCCGGGCGGGGACGCTGAGAGAAGTTTCTGCCTGGGAAATTCTGCTGGAGAGAAATGAAGGACCAGAAATCAGAAAGGGGGTGAAGGAGGCGACAAGGATTGAATTAATTAGCCTGTAAAGAGAACACGCTTGATGAAAAATTTCTACAAGCCAATCTGACTTTCCCTGGGTGATTAGCATGCATATCTCTTAACAAAACTTCAGGTCTACAGGAAGGTCTCCCTCTTCTGACTGCATCATGGCTTCTGCTTCTCTAGAGCTGAGCCCTAACGGTGTTTCAAAAGCACTGGGGTCCATAATGCCAAAAGGGCTTCTTTCCTGATGCAGCCCTGGCCTACATGTTTTCTCAAAAGTCACCCCACTGAGCTCTGCTCCCCAGGACTGCTGCTTTACAGCCAGCCTGGCATTCAGTCTGAAATAAATCCCTGAGCTGAGCTAAAGGCTGTAATCCCAATGTCTTTACCTTACACATCACTTTAGCTTTTATTTATTTGTATTACACGTACGTCGGCCTTTCCCCACTATAGAATTTAAGGAGGTCTACAGTTGTTCCCAGTGGGTCTTATATCCAGGCACTGGCCAGACCCAGACCCACTCAGTTTCATCCAGGTTGCTGCACCTTGCCTGAAGGCTTTGCCCAATAGAGGGGCAAGCAGATTTCACTGAACTCCAAATCTGAGAGATTCAGAGGTTACAGGATATGGCCAGTTTACACAGAAGCTAACACAATACATGATTTTACAAGCCAACTGTTGGAGTTACAAGTTGCTTACATTTTAGCCATTATAGAGTTAAATGTTGTTTGTTAGCCAAACAGGATGTTACATTGTGTAATATATTCAAGGGCGGGAAAGTTTGTGGGAGTTGTTTATTCTAATTAAGTGACCTGTAACCTTTGTATTGGTCAACTAGCACCTTGTTTGTAGAAATGCTTTGATCTAGCATTCATGTATTCAAAAAGTTAATGGCCTTTGTGTGAAGCAAAGAGCCGGAAGGAGTAGGAACCATCTTTAGCAATGTAACTCTTAGCATGTACTAGAGTAGCTGGAAGTATGTAACCTCTTATTCTTTTAATCCAAAGTACCATTCTCATGTTTATTTTGTTTTTCTAGTAAAGATATTTTTATTTTACAAAGTGTAGCTCTTGTGTTTGGAATGCATCCATCAGTTCTAAATAAGAATCCCAACATAGTGGTAGAAGATCCCAACACCAACATAAGCCAACACATGATTTTACAACACCTTCTGATTCATAAGCCAACACATGATTTTACAAAACCTTCTGATTCATTCTATCTGAAGGCATGATGTAAGACTCCTGTGAGCATCCCAAAGAATAATTGCTGCAGACTCTATTTGTTCTTGGATTTATTCTGAGCACAAAGCCATGTTTTCATAAGTTATTCTTCAGGGCTGAAAACTATATAAGTCAGCCAGAACAATGGAAAAAAATGCATGTCTACAAGATTTACACAAAAACCTAAAAGCAAACTCTCAGCCCTACTGTATCAAAACTTCTTAAACAGTTTATTTAAAGTTAACATCTACAACAGATCCATAAGGCTAGGCTGACCAAGTCAAGGTAGGGAGCCAACTTCACAGGCTAAATCAAAATGGAAGAATGCATTTTTGCAGCTGCATTAACTTGTTTCTTGAGTAGTAATGCTGGGTCCACCATGGTTATACCTGGACCCAGCGAGTGTCAACTGTCTGCAAGTGTCAGCAGGACCCTGTCAAATGTGGGAAGCATTTTTTAATTGATATTTTATTATATATCTATATCCATCCATCCATCCCCTTATATAAAGCCGTAGTGGGGTCCAATGTTCCAATGCACACCTACAGTGTTTGGGCGCAAGAACTGTCAGTCACAAGACGCTGGCTGGGTTGGCTGGCTGCTTTGTGTAGTCCCGCCCACGTCAGCCCTGGCCAGCATCTTTGGCTCAGTCTGCTCTGAGCCTCTGACAGGAGAGGACCATCTACAGACTAAGCACAGGGGTGGGGCTTCTACGCTGGGCCGCTTCAGCGACCCAGTCAGAGAAGCCCCAAAGAGTCGCCGGTAGACATAAGGGGACCAAGGTAAGGGGATGGAATTGTGCGGGAAACCCCAGGACAGAGCTGCCGAGCTGCCTGTGCCTGTGTCTTCGGGTGGGGGTGTTCCTGGTGCGTGTGGAGGGGGAGGCAAGTCAGCGGCCACCGGCAGTGGCGAGCCACCAGGCACAAGCCGGGCTTCGGCCCTCCCCCCTGTGCAGTAGAAGGCCACGCCCCCCCTGCGGCAAGTCTTCGGAGGAGCCCTGGGAGGGCTGCAGCGGCCCTGTGCCACTTGCGGCCCTGATTTTAGGCCCCCTGCCCGACGAGGCAGGTCTTCCGGGGAGCCCTGAGAAGGCCACGGCAGCGGCCCTGCACTGCTCATCCCGGAACCGATTTTGCCGACCCCCCTGCCCAATGAGGCAGGCCTTCAGGATAGCCCTGGGAGGGCTGCGGCAGCGACCCTGCACCACTCGCTGCGGGACCGAATTCACTGACCCTCAAAGAGGTAGGCCTTCAGGGGAGCCCTAAGAGGGCCCTGGCAGCAGCAGCCAGTGGCATGGTGACCGAGAGGCCACACACCTGGCATTGGGCCTCCCACCCCCGCCCGCCCAGTAGACAGCCGGCAGCAGCGACGGACGAGCCACTGCCCACCCACATTCGGGTGTCTCCCACCCGCCCAGTAGAAAGCCGGCAGTGGTGGCAAACGAGCCGCTGCATGCCTGGCTTAGCCCCTCCTCCACCCCTCGCTGCTTCTCCCACCTCCCGGCAAGTTGGGCGGACGGGAGAACCTTTACCAGGACCCCCCCTTTGCTTCTCCCACCGCCTGGCAATCTGGACGAACGGGAGAAGCTTGCACAGGCACCCCCCATGCCGCTTCTCCCCCCCCACGCCTCCCCCCTTCTTCCTTTCTCTCTCTCTCCCCTCCCCACTTTCTCTCTCTTTCACTCTGTTTCCCTCTTTCTTTCTTTCTTTCTTTCTTTCTTTCTTTCTTTCTTTCTTTCTTTCTTTCTTTCTTTCTCTCTCTCTCTCTCTCTCTCTCTCTCTTTCTTTCTCTCCCCTTCTTCCCTCCCTTCTTCCCTTCCTTCCTTCCACTCTCTCTCAATCTCTCTTTCTACCCTTCTTTCTTCCTTCCTTGCTTTCATTCTTTCTCCCTCCCTCCCTCCCTCCCTTCCTCTCCCCCCTTTTCTCTCTCTCCCCCCTCTCTAACTCTCTCTCTCTACCTCCGCTTCTCAATTCCTCCCTTCCTCCCTTCCACCCGCCCTACCTTCCTATCTAGAGCTCATTGTCTAAAGCCACAATGGGCTTTGCTCACTAATATATTTATGCATATCTTATTTCATTTTCCATATTCTCCTCTTTCTAAGAATCAAATTAAACATTGAAAGCATATAAGTACTCTTTATCCTCGTTATCTTATTCCCTTTCTTTACCCGCTTGCCCAAACCACCATACAACTTCCTCTAATTCATGATCTAAACATTATTACACTCTTCTGTAAGTTATTCAAGACTTCTATACTTCTTTTGCTGGATTCCCTCTGTGCATCCTTATTTTATACTTATAGTCTTTCTTCCATACCTATAAAGGAAAGTTGAACAGGGTTGCCTCCGAAACTGGGTGCGGCAGAGGAAGCCTCTGCAACAGGAGAAAACCCTCCTCCCTCTTATTGGAGGTCTTGGGGGGCACACCCTTCCCCTCCTTGCTATGCCGTTGGCTTTAACTATTCCATTCCTATTGTCTATTTCCCATTATTATTATTCCCACTCATCCTATCTACTAACTTACTCTATATACTAACATACTATCATACTAACTTACTTTATGGATTACATTCTACCTCTCTGCTTCAAAACATAATATCACAGTTCAAACACTTCCATTCCTTAATTTGGTTACTGCCTCTACTAAATTTTTCCCTGTAATTTCATTATGTGCAGTGAACATTTTGTTTTCCAAATTAACCACGAGATGTCTGAGCAGCAACCATCTGTACTGAATTCCTTTGTCTCTGAGAATTTTTGCTGTTTCCTTAAGATGTCTTCTTGCGATGATTGTCTCAGCTGGAATGTCAGGAAACAGATACACGATCATGTCCTCCAGGCTCAGTCCCTGCTTGTCTCTCACAATTGCAAAAAGTTTATTCTTCATCTGGACCTTTTTAAATTTGATGATAATATCAGGGGAAGCGTTTTCAGGAGCCTTTTTCGGGATATTTAGCTGGAAGGCAGAGCTGATGATCCCTTCAGAAGACACTGTTTCTCCTGCTCCTAGAAGAATCTGAGTCAGCCATTTGTTTAAAGCTGCAGTGAGATTTTCTTTTTCACCAAAGTTTACAGATACTCCATGGAGTTTAAACTTCTTTTCTCTCAGTTTTTGTTTCCTGGAGTATGATCTTATTTTTGGCCCATATCTCAAATTCCTTTTTTTTTTTTACTTGCCCAAATTGGGCAAAGTTTATTATTTTTTAGCCATTTACATAGAAAAGAGCCATACATTTTAAAATATCCAAATATGATGATGTGAGCGAGATATTTGGCTTGCTATCTCAAATTCCTGAAATACTTTAATGTCATCTGCATTCTTTTTTGCTTGAGTCAGCCATTTGTTTAAAGCTGCAGTGAGATTTTCTTTTTCACCAAAGTTTACAGATACTCCATGGAGTTTAAACTTCTTTTCTCTCAGTTTTTGTTTCCTGGAGTATGATCTTATTTTTGGCCCATATCTCAAATTCCTTTTTTTTTTTTACTTGCCCAAATTGGGCAAAGTTTATTATTTTTTAGCCATTTACATAGAAAAGAGCCATACATTTTAAAATATCCAAATATGATGATGTGAGCGAGATATTTGGCTTGCTATCTCAAATTCCTGAAATACTTTAATGTCATCTGCATTCTTTTTTGCTGAGTGAAATGCTGATTCAGCTTTCCTCTCTGTCATTTTCAACGCTGCGGTGAGCTCATCTAATTTCTTATTTATAGGCTCAATTGTTTGTTTGAGCAGCCCAAATTCATTTTTAACTTTCCAACCTCTCCACTCAGAGACTAAATTATTCTTGATTTCATTCCTTATCTCTGTTAAGGCATGCAATAACACAGTCTGTTCACTTTGGTCAGGGTTACTCCCCCCCGCCACCATTTCCTCTAACAGAGATGCCTCTAGGTCTGAATCATCTGAGTGTTCAAGGTCAGTATTACTCTTTTTGGGAGGTCTATAAGGAGGATATTTAGTACCTTTCTTTGCTCTGGTCCTTCCCATAGCTAGCATTGGCATTATTCCAAACTTGGCTGTATTTTCTGGAAGCAGAGCTCTAATTTTCCCATGGGAATAGCAGGAGCTGGAAGGGATGCAGCCAGCCGGAAGCTCAGCCACCCCCCCCCCCAAATGTGGGAAGCATAATGTCCTTCAAGACCTCACAGCCAGCTCCAGCTTCATCTTGTCAGGATACAGTTGCAACTTGTTCATCCTTAGCCATTTAATTATAGCAGGCAGTTGTCGCGCAGCACGTTCCCAGTTGAACCGGTAACTTTAGAACGTGTAGCACACCTTAGCAGAGTTCCACTCATCAGCTGCTCCCAATAGCACACCACATAACACAGTCCAGTGGTTACTATTTACAGGTAGTTTATTTACAGATATATACAGCTCACAGACAGAGTGCTTCGCCAGCATCTCGTTACAGGGAAGAAGAGACTATGCATAGGCACTCTGTACATATATACATGGCATAGCCAATCAGCACTGTGCTGAGTCATGGTGACTTAGTCCTTGCCCAGACATGTACAAACAGGATCAGTCTGGTATAGTGTCACATGACATTCACCTGACAACTGTCATTTAGATCAGGATCATCTATGCTGAAGATTATATATTGACAGCAGTGCCTCAGAATCTCTCTACAGCAATGGTTTGTGACCTTTTTTGAGTATGAGGACCCCTTTTAACTTCTCAAAATTTCATGCACCCCTTACATGATAGTAGTCAAACTATTAGAACTATTAGGATCCACAGATGATAGCAGGAGGAGTAGGAGTAGGACTGGATTTATACCCCACCCTTCACTCAGAGTCTCAGAATGGCTGACAATCTCCTTCCCTTCCTCTGCCCACAACAGACACCCTGTTAGGTAGGTGGGGCTGAGAGAGCTCTTCGAGAACAGCTCTCAGAGAATTTTGACTGACCCAAGGTCACCCAGCAGCTGCATATGGAGGAGTGGGGAATCAAACCCAGTTCTCCAGATTGGAGTCCGCCAATCTTAATCACTACACCAAACAGATAACACATGATGACAAAAAGCTGCAAGGAATTCAGTTATGCTTTTAAATGGATTTGTATGTTATTAATCACAAAGGCATCTACATATATTTGAAAACTAGTAATGCACATATGTTTAAAACATATCTGTTCAGTCTACAGAAGGTATGTTTGCATAATTATTATACTGAGTCATTTAATTAGATGGCTGGTGCTGTTTTGCAGCTTTCAGAGACTGGAAGACTAGTAGAGGTGTAGATAGTACAGACTAATGACCTAAGTCTTTGTATAGTTTGGAGTTACTGGTATAGCTGCCTTGAGTGCCGTATTTGCTAACACAGCAGTGAGTCTGTACTCATAGGCATTCACTTGGATGTTCAATGAGATTTTAGACCTTGACAGAACAATTGGGTGATGCTTATTTATTTTGATTTTAGCCCTGCTTTTCCATGGTTTGTTGGTTCCCAAAGGAACTCATAGGTATCAGAAGCCAACACAAACAATGATTAAAAAGTAATACAAAATGTTCCTTGTGAAGAGAATTTGTAATAATCAAGGGATCCCTGTCTGCTTCCCTGTGCTACAAGCATGGACGGCTTCAAAAGGGAATTAGATAAGCATATGGAGCAGAGGTCCATCAGTGGCTATTAGCCACAAGGTATAGCTAGGGGCTCTGGGGCAAGTGATGCTCTGTCTTCTTGGTGCTTGGGGGGGGGTCAACAGTGGGAGGGCTTCTAATGTCCTGGCCCCACTGCTGGACCTCCTGATGGCACTGGTATTTCTGGCCACTGTGTGACACAGAGTGTTGGACTGGATGGGCCTTTGGCCTGATCCAACATTGGCGTCTCTTATGTTCTTATGTTCTTATGTTCCCTCACCAAAGCCTTAGCAATACTACTTGAGTTTGTTTATTTTGTTTACAAAATGTATACCCTGCCTTTCTGCTCTCATCACAGCCACCAAAGCAGCTAAAAACATACCTAATAAAAATGTGTATTTAAGACCATTAAAACCAAACCAAAAACACAACACTAAAACAATTAAAACCAAAGCTAAAATAAACATAAAACAACAATTAAAATATCAGAATAAAAGAGGGAACGCCAGATGGAGCAAAAAAAGTCCTCAACAGTTAGAGGAAGTGGGACCTTATCTCCAGAATACATTGTCAGATCTCTGGGGACATTTGTTGATCTGCAGGTCTTTCCCACAGCTGAAAATGTAGTGACTACCAGTTTATGTGGTAAATAAACAAAAAGTCCAGTGGCAACTTAATGAACAACAACATTTCTTCCAGCATACGCTTCCTTGAGTCAAAGCTCAGTTCAAATGCATGAAGTGTCTGGTGGCAAACCTTCCTCTCCTGCACTTACTGGGCTTCCCTGGGGGTGGTTGAGAGGGATACACTGCCTCCTGGTGAAGTTCTTACCCCCTGACAGCTGCCTGATGCAGCTCTGGGCTTTCCTGGGCTGACATGTATGTGGGAAGGGTCAGGGAAACTAACCAATGGGCCTACGAACAAGCCCCTGGCCAAGCAGCAGCTCCTTAAAGGGCTGCAGTCCACACCTCCATATAAAGTGTGGACATTTCCAGCTGACAATGGAGATGGGAGGCAACAGAAAATGAGAGCCAATATGCCCCATTCAAACCTTTCATGAGGTTCACCCCTTAACCGGCTTGTGCACACTAGGCAGCCTCCAGCTGAGGATTGTTGGAAGAGTGAAGGACCATGTGCTGTCTCCTGTCTCAGACTTCAGGAGGTCACCATTGATTTAGTCAGATATAGATCAGGACACACAGAGCATCCTTTCCTTCCTGTTACCTGATCCTATCCCCATTGAAGCAGAATGCTATTCTCAGGGACGAGTTTCCTTCCTTCTGGCTTGACACTACTCTCTCTCACACACACACAAAGAAGGAGTATTGCTCACTATCTTTGGAACAATTAATGCAGGGCACATTTTCCCTGCATCCACACCCATTCTAGGTAGTTAGAATAGATTCTATCCCTGTCTCTCATCTATACTGTATAGAATGGAGTTCCATATAATAAAGAACTCTTATTAATTTGAATCTGACTACTGGCTCTGTGTAACTATGTAGGTCTGTTAGCACACTCAGTGCCAAGGCTTTGCTGTGTGGAAATGCCTTGTGCACTCTGCTAGATTGATAGTGATTCCTGGCTTTACTAGAACCAGAGAATCCAACAAGGATGACCCAATACTGCCTGCCTGAATGGGGGCTCAGAACAGGCAGACCCAATCAGAGAGGTGTGGCTGCACTGCAACAACTTGGTTTGTGCATGAAGCCCAGCTGGCCAGCCTGATCACCACCTCCTATATGGAAAGCCTGAACACCAGGTCGTGACGTCACAGTAATGGCAACGAGGGTAGTCCTAGTACCCTCATTGGTCTCTTTCGCCCGGGCTGGTTTTCTCTTTGCAAAAACGAGGGAGGCTTTCCCCGTTTCTGAAATAAATGCAAGGCGGCACATTGAAAAGGGATCTGTGATTTTTATTTTTCATTTTTTAAAAAAAGATGTCGTTGTTCGGCTCTCTCTGGGACGCCACGCTTTCCAGAAAAGAGATCTGTGACCGACGGAGCCGAGCGAGCATTTCCCCTGCTTCCTGAGCGACCGAGGGCTTTCTGGAGTTGGTTTGGGGTTGTTGGGTTGTTGTTGTTTTGTTTTTTTTACACAGTGGCCGTCTTTATTTTCATGAAAGGAAGAGGATTCTTCTTGCTTGCTTTTGGAGGACTCTGGACATGGTGGGTCAATTCCCCGAAGCTTCCCTTTCCCCTCCCCTCCCTTCCCCCCTCCCCCGATCTTTGCAAAAGAGAGATGCTTGCAAAAATCAGGGTCTCCCCCCCAAAAAAACAATGGGGGCCACGGCATGAACCCTCATTTTGGAAGGGAATACCGGGAGATTGGAGGGAGGGGGAGGCTTGAAAAAGTGAATCTGACCCAGAGCGGGATGGGATGGCAGCCAATCAGAAGGACTCAGTTGGGGGAGGAGAGTAGTCGGTGGGGGGAAGTGGAGCCTCCTCGGAACGGCGAGCGGCAAACTCAATTTTGGGCGTCCCTGGTTCCAAAGCTGCTTCTGAGTTCGCTCAGTCCAGAAGCTGGTGTTTGCAATGCCCTGCATGGATGCATGGAAACTTCTGCGCAATCGATGCCGTGTGGGTCAATTGTGAATGGTCACAGATGTGGTTTGAAATATCCAACACAAGGTGTTATCAATGTGGTTTCCTATACATATGTGGTAGTAAGCAAATTGTTGACCACATTTGAGGCAGCCTTTCTGAAGCCTCAAA
>NW_015174884.1:54495-60473 GCF_001447785.1 Gekko japonicus | reverse complement strand
AGCTGTGCCAGAGCTTGTGACTGACCCAAGGTCACATCAGCAGGTGCAAGTGGAGGAGTGGGGAATCAAACCCAGTTCTCCCAGATTAGAGTCCGCACACTTAACCACTACACCAAACTATAGCATGTCTAAAGTCTCTGGAAGCATTAGATGAAAGTGAATGTAGTCTCTTTGATGGCGTTTGTGACAATGGCCACTCTGGCATTGTGTACACCAGGATGATAACGTTGATAGCAGTCAATACATTCCTGAGCAATTATTGTAAAAAAGAAAATGGGCAAAGACTGTCACAAACATCACAGAGGAAATTGAAAACTTTGCAGAAGTGATGTAGTTGTCTTTCACATTATTTTTCACCTGAACTGCAACAACATGAGTTGAAATGACAACTGCTGAAATTTAGATTCATTGAAGGCCACAATGTGAAGTTTCTATATTTTCCTCTAATTTACTCAAAAGACGTTCCATAGGAAGATTGAATGTTGTACTCTCTTTCTATTACATTTGTTGGTTCCCTTGAACATTTGTGAATGTTATTTATTTATTTAGGCATTTTTACCCCGCCCTCCCTGCAAACTTCGGTGGGAAGGTAACAGCGTTCCGTGTGCCTTGGTGTTTAGTCATGCTGGCCACATGACCACGGAAACGTCTTCGGACAGCGCTGGCTCTTTCTGTTTTGAAACGGAGATGAGCACTGCAACCCTAGAGTCAGACTCAACTGGCTTTCGAACAAGGGAACCTTTACCTTTACCTTTTACCCCACAAACGGGCTCAGGGCGGCTTACAAGGAGTGAAAGCCCATGTCTAAAATCCAATAAAACAGTAAAGTCATAATAGTAACAATAATAACATAACAGTAATAAAGTTCTTTCAATAAACAAGATGGTCCTGAGTGGTTATGATGGCATCTTCAAGTCAGCCCCGTTGGGGTATCACTGTCCAGTAGATCGTTCATGCCGATCCCACAGTGTTAATACCACACAATATATGGTTGAGCTTCCCAGGGCGATCCCAAATCCTGCTGGCATTGCCACCGTTGTTGTTGGTGGCAGCGGCGGCCCCTATGTGAAAGCCTGGTGGAAGAGCTCCGTCTTGCAGGCCCTGCGGAACTGCATAAGGTTCCGCAGGGCCGTGATCTCCTCCGGGAGCTCGTTCCACCAGGTAGGAGCCGCCACTGAGAAGGATCTAGTCCTGGTCGCAGCAAGTTTTACCTCCTGGGAACCTGGAACCACCAGACGGTTTTGGGTCCATGACCGAAGTGCTCTTGGGGGTATATGCAGGGAAAGGCGGTCCCTCAGGTAGGTCGGACCCTGGCCATATAGGGCTTTAAAGGTGAGTACCAGCACTTTGAAGTGGATTCGGTATGCTATTGGCAGCCAGTGCAGCACCTTCAGCCCAGGTCGGATGTGCTCCCACTTGGGGAGACCCATCAGCAACCTGGCTGCCGCATTCTGCACTAGCTGCTCACAATGTACAATGTACTCACAATGAACTTTGTACACCAATATCCAGTGTAGCTGCTTTTTTTGGTAACTGGAGATTATAATTGAAGTTTACTGTATGTGAAAACGTCTTACCTAAGTATGAGTTTGTACATATTAATATCTCCTGCTGTGTCAATTGTAGATAAAAAGTAATACTGAAAATCAAAAGTTATTAAACTCTTACTATTATTTGACAATACCATCATACAACAGACACCCACCAGTTTCCCCTATTATATGCTTGTAAATTATACGATACATACACTCAAATATGCAAGGGAAACTGAACTCAGTAACACTGTAAGCTAGTGTGAAGAATCTGCAATACTGCAATTAAAAAATCAAGAAAATATCTTGTTGAGTACACGAGAAACTGCAAGTTAAAACACTTGTGACAGTAGCTGGCAACTGCAGAGTTCAGGGACTGTAGGACTACCTTTGATGACGTCACGACCTGGTGTTCAGGCTTTCCATATAGGAGGTGGTGGCCTGACCCAGACAGGCATGGCCAGGCCATGGCCAGGCATGGCCATCATGGAGGCAAGACCAAAGGAAGGTACAGGTGGGAGAAGGTGGAAACTTGCCCAAGCTGAATGGATTTGTGGACCACTTGTAATAACGACATACCACCCACCCCCCGGGGGTTCTCTGGGCCACAGGTTGGGAGCCACTGTTCTACAGCATCATCTGGTGATTTGGATAAAGAAATATAGAGTTGTGTACCATCAGCATATGGGTGACAACCCACTCCAAAATCATGAATTATATATTCTAAGGGCTTTATATATAGGAGAAGACAACCTCCACACTGATGGAAACAGGTGTCCAACATCAACCCTCTGAGTCATGTCCATAAGGAATTATTTAAACCAATCCAAAGCACATCCCTTAATATCTGCTTCTACATCCAAACACTTCAACAAGACAACATGGTCCACAGTATCAAAGAGTGCAGATAAATCCAGCAAGGGCAAAAAAGGGACATGGACTTTTATATTCAAATAGAGATCATCAGCTAAAGCCCTTGGCACCATCTTCTTTCTATAATCTACCCTGAAGCCAGATTGAAAGGGGTCTAAAGCACAAGTCTTGGAGTTGTTTTGCAGTCACTCTCTCTATCACCTTGCTTAAAAAGGGCAAATTAGAGACTGGCCAATAGATGGCTACATCATTCTTCTTAAGTACTGTTTTTGGATGGATGACTGAAGAAAGGCATCCTGAGCCGGTGATCGATTTATGATTGACCAGGGACTCGTTGATGCCATACTGTCATGATTTCAGCAAGAATCCAGAGTACAAGTAGGAGGCCTTAAAATATCCTAAGATCCCATTAATATCCATCACAGTAACAGGATTTACATATTTCTAGAGTATCAACTGTATTACAACCAGCATCCAGATCACAATGTATTAGAGAGATCTTTGCAGCAAAGAACTTTGCAAAAGCATCACAACTAATTAGCGTTTTTTTAGAATTTAAAGACCCAAACTCTGGAGTCAGCAATTTAAACAAATGAGCTGGGTGTAATCTAGAGGATGCAATAGCAGCAGAGACATGTGGACAAGGGGGATCCAATAGATATTGTTTACCTTGACTTCCAGAAAGCTTTTGATAAAGTTCCTCATCAAAGGCTCCTAAGTAAGATCAATAGTCATGGGATGAAAGGACAAGTCTTCTTGTGGATCAAAAACTGGCTAATTAATAGGAAACAGAGAGTGAGTATAAATGGGGAATTTTCTCAGTGGAGGATGGTAAGCAGTGGGGTACCACAGGGATCAGTACTAGGTCCGATGCTTTTTAACTTGTTTATTAGTGATTTGGAGTTGGGAGTAAGCAGTGAAGTGGCTAAATTTGCAGATGACACAAAGTTGTTCAGGGTGGTGAAAAGCAGGGAGGATTGTGAGGCACTCCAAAGGGATCTGTCAAGGATGGGCGAGTGGGCATCAGTGTGGCAAATGGGGTTCCATGTGGCCAAGTGCAAAGTGATGCACATTGGAGCCAAAAATCCTAAATATAAATACACATTGATGGGTTCTGAACTGGCAGAGACTGATCAAGAGAGAGATCTTGGAGTTGTAGTAGATAACTCACTGAAAATGTCGAGACAGTGTGTGACTGCAATAAAAAAGGCTAATGCTATGCTGGGGATTATTAGGAAGGGTATTGAAAACAGATCAGCCAATATCATAATGCCCCTATATAAATCATTGGTGCGACCTCATTTGGAATACTGTGTGCAGTTCTGGTCACCACACCTTAAAAAGGATATTATAGCTTTGGAAAAAGTGCAGAAAAGGGCAACTCGAATGATAAAAGGGTTGGCCACAAGGTATAGATAGGGACTCTGGGGTAAGTGATGCTCTGTCTTCTTGGTGCTTGGGGGGGGGGTTTAACAGTGGGAGGGCTTCTAATGTCCTGGCCCCACTGGTGGACCTCCTGATGGCACCTGGTATTTTTGGCCACTGTGTGACAGAGTGTTGGACTGGATAGGCCTTTGGCCTGATCTAACATTAGCATCTCTGATGTTCTTATGTTCTTAAGTAGGATTTCTTTGCCACTGTCACCTCCACCTCAAAGGTCTTCCAATGAGCTATGTAGCTTATTCTGTCAGATTTTATCCCAATGTTGAACCAACTCTCTTCTAAACATCTCCCCGCCCTCTATAGGTCACCCAGTTCACTAGGAAACTAAAGCATCAGATTCCTCACTGAGGGCAAAAGAGTCATTCCAATGCAGAACACAACACATGCTGAACCACCAGACCCCAAACCAGACCTTCCCCCAGAGGCTCAGTTCAAAAAATTAAGTCTAAGGTATGTGTCACAACTTGAGAGACACGCATAGCAGCCAGATATGCTATGAAATTCTGTACAAGCCCAGACAACATACCATTGACATAAGTGTAGAAATCACCGAGAACAATCAACTGGTAGATTATTTCCACCAGTGAGACAGTCTAAGAGACCTACTGCAAGGGGGTACCACCTTAAAATAACCACACAGAAACCCAAAGTCCCTTTGGTTGAGTTAAATCTATGCTTAGGCAAGTACTAAACAGTGCCATGTGGTGTGTAATTGCTCCATTTAGCAATCACCACTTTCAGGACCTATCCTTCTGACCTTGGGATCTTCCACACACGTTATCTGCCTTGACTGCAATGCTTTTGGGAACTGGGTTTTTTCTTGCTTCCCCACAGCATTACAGTGGATTCCTGCACCTCAGGAAGTTTCTCTGACTTTTCTCTGATCTTTCTCAAACCTGCTTTGGAGAAGGTTGCAGTAAAACCAGGATGGATGCTGTCTAGGTGGGTGAATCTGGATTTTCTGTCCCACATGGCAGTCATTTTCCCTGACCTTGTCCCTGAGGCAGCCATTTCTACCCCCCCGGGGCTTTTATTTTTTCAGTTGACAGTAGAATGTTCTTATATCAGTACTAGGAGGAGTGCCCGTTGTGGAGACAAATGCAATGAGCTCTAGCTGGGCCACCACCAGTCAGCCTGCCCCTTGGGAGAAGAAGGGGCGGCGGCGGCCTCATCCCAGGGGGCTCAGCGGTGGGTAGAGCACAGCTGCTCCACAGGCGCCTGCGTCCCAGCTCCTGCCACCGGGGTCGGAGAGAAGGAGGGTCTTGGTGCAGTGGTGAGCCCACATCAGGGAGACTTCTTGGGGTGGTGGCAGCGGGGCGCAGCGCGGAGTGGCATGAGAGCTGCCTCAGCCACCACCCCCTAGATGGAAAGCCTGAACACCAGGTCATGACGTCATCAAAGGTAGTCCTACAGTCCCTGAACTCTGCAGTTGCCAGCTACTGTCACAAGTGTTTTAACTTGCAGTTTCTCGTGTACTCAACAAGATATTCTCTTGATTCTTTCACTGCAGTATTCCAGATTCTTCACACTAGCTTACAGTGTTACTGAGTTCAGTTTCCCTTGCATATTTGAGTGTATGTTTTGTATAATTTACAAGCATATAATAGGGGAAAGTGGTGGATGTCTGTTGTATGATGGTATTGTCAAATAATAGTAAGAGTTTAATAACTTCTGGTTTTTAGTATTACTTTTTATTTACCATTGACACAGCATGAGATATTAATATGTACAAACTCATACTTAGGTAAGACGTTTTCACATACAGTAAACTTCAATTATAATCTCCAGTTACCAAAACCCCCCAGCTACACTGGATATTGGTGTACAAAGTTCATTGTGACTACATTCACAAACGTTCAAGGGAACCAACAAATGTAATAGAAAGAGAGTACAACAATCAATCTTCCTATGGAACTTCTTTTGAGTAAATTAGTAAATTAGAGGAAAATACAGAAATTTCACATTGTGGTCTTCAATGAATCTAAATTTCACCAGTTGTCATTTCAACTCACGTTGTTGCAGTTCAGGGGCAAATTAATGTGAAAGGAACATAGTAATTTTCACCCGCTCCTATATTTACTTGTTTGTGTGCGTTTTTAAAATCCTGTTCCAAAGGCAACTATGGAAATC
>NW_015174884.1:44732-54330 GCF_001447785.1 Gekko japonicus | reverse complement strand
CAATGTATCTTACAACAGTCTCTTAGACACAAGAAATGTAAGCAACCAAAAAGGAGCATATAAAACTCAACCTCTCCTAGCTTTCGAACAGTAATGAGTGACACAGTCCATATAATATGTTTTACTGGCTTCTTTGACAATGCAACCTTAATTCCTTTTAAAGATGATTTACATGCACTCCTGCACTGACATCTGATTTAGTAGTTGCATTTAAAGGCATGAACACATTATTTGCACTGCACATAACCTTAGTTAACAACTATACATAAAATTGTGTCTGCCTACCAAAATATATATCATACTTTCCTAGTAATAGAAAACAGTTGATATGCTACACATTAACATGATAAAATTTTACTCACCCTTGACGATTGCGATGGAGTGAATTTCTCACGATGGATAGATGAAATCCACTTAGATCTTTTTTAAAAATGACTTCTTACAGTTATTTGCTGAAACTAAGATATTATGCCGATTTTCATTTGCCTACATGTTTGTCCTTATGAAGTTCATAAAATATCAGCCGTAGCAGAATTTAATAACAAAAGCCCAATATTCAGAAGAGCATCAGATGGAAACTTGAAAACATTTACTTTCTGTTCAACATTGTAAATCCCACGAACATTTCGGAACACAACAGAGAAAAGGCATATTTAATCGAGAACTGAAGGATTCAAACAAAATAAAGCATGGATAAGGTACTTTGGATAAAATAAATAAAATAAATGCTAAATGCTCCCAGCTACATCTTCCTATCCGTGTCTGCTTCTAAGAGGGAAAGCTTCCTGTGTGCTTCACACAAAGAGCCATAAAGCTTTGTGAATACATGAATGCCAGATCAAAGCATTTCCACAAACAAGTTGCTAGTTGACCAATACAAAGGTTACAGATCACTTCATCACCCTAGAATACATTATGTAAAGTAAGATCCTGTTTCCTACCAAACAACATTTAACTCTGTAAAGACTGACTGAAGTGCAAAGCAACTTGAAACTCCAGCAGCTACATATTTCGCTTAAGACAGGGTGTGATTCACACTTAACAGCAACCCTCAGGTTAGCTATTCTTCCCACTCTCATTCACTTGGTTATGAAGCACAATATAAGTTTTAGGCAATTCTCTTTACTCTGTTCAGAATGCCCTGATTGTCTGTTTATTCCACTTTTTTTTGGCTGACGAAGTGCCAGCAACCAAATTTTCTGTCAGCTCTCTAACTCTGCTATATTCAACAAAACAGTTAAAGCAACACAACCAATTAACTGAAATCATTACACAGGGTGTGATTCACACTTAACAGCATCCCTCAGGTTAGCCCCACATAACCACACAGGGAATGTTATGACTACCCTCGTCGCCATTACTGTGACGTCATGACCTGGTGTTCAGGCTTTCCATCTAGGGGGTGGTGCCTCAGCTGGGCCGGACAATGACGACATGGCTGCTGACGGAGGGGCGGCCTCTTGCCGCAAGCAGCAGTCGCAGCCCTGCCTTGACCGTGGCATTTTGGAACATGTGTGGGCTCTTGCGCCTTTTCTCTGCCTCTCCCAGTGGGCCTGCTCACCCTCTGTCCGCTGGAGCGCCCGTCCCCTCAGCTGGCTCAGAGCACAATGAACCAGGGACACCAGGCTGGCTCAGTGCCTCTGTGGGCGGGACGGAGGCAAGGGAGGTAGCCAATGCAGCCAGGGGATCCTTCAGACTGGCAGGTGTGAGAGCGAAAGGCTGCGGGAGCGTGTGCAGGAGGGACACCAAAACTCTTTTATAATAAGGAGAGATATTGTTGTAACAATAGGTATAGCAGGTTCTCTGAAATCATTTTTAAAAGTATATTTCTTGCCCCTTCTGTGGTGGCAATATAAGGAAAAGGGTCTTGTTGGAAAAAATTAGCAGAGCACTAAAAATGCATAGCAGAATAAAAGCAGCATATAGTCTTGCGTGTTTGATTTAAAAGAAAACTTTACTAAAGGCTAATAAAGGGGGGGTTACATTTGGAATGAAAAATAATAAAGATCAAGCAGTCTAACGTTTCTTGATCTAAATGCCATCTTGGCTAAAACCCTCATGATCTATAGAACAAAGAAAAAGGAAGCTCCCCAAAACTGCCTACATGACCAAAAGCATGCAATAACCCCAATAAAGCTGTTTAACTAATAGAGAAACTTAAAACCCCTTATTTAGAATACTACCTCTTTTTCTCTAGCAGAAACTTCTACATGGTGTATAATTGATCAAAGCTAACTACTATTTGTAAACACAAACAACAGATTAACTCTTTCATAACACAAGTGGTGACACTTGTGTGTTCCAACAGGTCTATCTTTGCAAGGGAAGGAGCTAGAGACTTACTTTTTAAATGAAAGCTGGGAATTCAGACAACATGGTATACATACTGTTACAAAGGTATATCAATACAATAATGTTCAAGTGCTGTTTCTTTTTAATTGCAAAAGTCCTGGAGAAGGGGGCTGGCTGCTTCCTGGGACTGGGCAGGAACTGTGGAAGGTCCATTGCCACTATGCTTTATCTGCAGCTGCACCAGCAATGGGGAAACCACAAAATCCCATCCCTGTGTGGAAGATGCCCTGAGAGGAAAATCAGAAGTTTATTTATTTATTGTTCACTCAGTATCAAAATCTTGCCTTCACAGCCCAAAACCACTCAGTGTTTTTGTTAAAAACTATTGATTAAACAAGACAACATTAGATAAAAGAGGATTAAAGATACACAAATTTTGCTGGCATCAATAAACATAGTAAATGAAATTGCATGTCATTCCGTATCTATCCGAAATGAAATCTATGAATGAATTAAATCTCCAGGTCTCTTAACAACAGTATTTGCAGAAAGGAACAGCTTCAAATTAATCAAGATCTAAGAAATTTGTAACCAAATATAGCTTTACAAGTTACTTCTCACTGTACTAAAGGATGATGTTATTCTGAACATATAACAGGAACCTTAGCTAGATACAAGTTATCATTTGCATAATTACTTTCCTTGGATTTACGCTGGCAGGTGATCAGGTAATTATAAGTGACTTTAGCAAGCAGAATGGGGTTCCACTGGATAAATAATTATTTCTCAAGTAATTATTTCTCTCTGTGTTCCGGAACTGTCAGAAAGTGCCTTTTTGTAGTTGTAGTGTAGTGAGGCACTAGGTGGCTGGTAAATAAGTAGAATGTCTGATCTATCCCTGGAACATAGAGAACAGACAGTCAGTACCTGGAATAGTTTAAGTTGGTCCTAATAAAAACACATTGCGCTATTGATGTTTTGGAGTTTGTTCTAATTATTCAATGTAGTTGCCTATATTTTTATCTAACTATTTAGGATGGTGAAAACCCAAGCAGGCTGAAGAGCTCTGAAAATTTCTTTCTGATGCATATGGAACATAACAGATCAGATTTTGTCAGAGCCATTCTAAACAGAAGTCAGTGAGTTTAGAAAGGTACAACTCTGTGTAGGACAGCAGTCTTAGTGTTGCAAAATAGGGCAAAAATCTTCTCATATCTAGGGAGTCATAGTGGATAACCCACAGAAAATATCATCTTCGTGTGCAACACCAGTTAAAAAGGTGAAATCCAAAGAAGATTATTGGGAAAGGGATTGAAGATTAAACTGCTTATTTCGTAATGAGCGTTGGTGGCATAAGGTCTTAGAACAGTTTCATTTGAGTTGAATAAGAAAATATAGAGAGCAGGCTTGTTTTTTGTTAGTCTTATCTCTGGATGCAATTTTTTCTAAATCCTTGGGTCTACGAGAAGAACAAGGGAGCATGCTTATGTGTTTTTTAAAGAGAAACTGCAAGCTGGGAATCAACTGAGAGAAGATTTTAAACCTCTGTGCCTGCCAGAAGGGGGACAAATCATGTCTAACAATGAAGGTAGCACTAGCAGAAGCAACAGCTGAACCACTCCAAGATTTCTGAGTGAATCCAGCTCCCCCAATATACAAATTGCCCTTTTAGATGAAAATAACTACAGTAAATGGGCTGCCCGAGTGAGGTGTGGGTTGGATGTGCAAGCAGCCACGACACCATAGATAAGCCCTTAAGACGCTGAACTGCAGACTGTGGAAGTTCAGTAGTTCAGCAGTTCGAGACCCAGGTGCCGCACGATGGAGTGAGCTCCCATCTCTAGTTC
This sequence comes from Gekko japonicus, assembly GCF_001447785.1. NCBI lineage: Eukaryota > Metazoa > Chordata > Lepidosauria > Squamata > Gekkonidae > Gekko > Gekko japonicus. Next base: position 50,191 of record NW_015174884.1, on the reverse strand, counting down.
CAGCTCCTGCCAACCTAGCAGTTCGAAAGCAAGAAATTGCAAGTAGATAAATAGGTACCACTTCGGTAGGAAGGTAACAGCATTCCGTGCACCTTGGTGTTTAGTCATGCCAGCCACATGACCACGGAAATGTCTTCGGACAGCGCTGGCTCTTCGGCTTTGAAACGGAGATGAGCACCGCAACCCTAGAGTCGGATTTGACTGGCTTTCGAGCAAGGGAACCTTTACCTTTACAGACCAGGAAGAAAGACGAGAATTTACAAGAAAGGATGCCAAAGCAAAATTGCCTATTTTGAATTCTATATCACCTCAAGAGAATCCCCTGATAGTTGACTGTGAAAATGCACACCAAATGTGGTTGTTACTTAAGAAACAATACTCCCAGAGAACACAGAGCCAGAATTTATTTTTCAGACAAAGGTTTTAAGGTTTTAATGTGAATAGGGGAATCTATGTCCGTGCATTTAAATAAAGTGATGGCAACTGTGTCAGAATTGAAATCTGCAGGTGTGCTTTTATCAGATCAGGAAATTATTGCTGCTATTTTCAATTTGTTACCCAGAACATACAATAATCAAACAGCTGTACTGCAAGCAAGAGAAGAGACAGATGTGGTATGTATTATTGTACTTGAAAGAAGAGGGGACTAGAAGAGAAATTTCAGAAGCAAAAAGTAAAATGTCTATTTTAACAGTGAAATCTGGCAATAGAGAAATTGAATGTTTTATATGAAAGAAAAGGGGATATGTTGCAAAGAATTGCAGATTCAAAAGTGTGCAGGATCCAAGGGGAAGCAGCACTCATGCTCCCACTGAAAATGTGACCCCTACTGGCCATGGGAGAGGAAACATTAAACATGAAAAGGAATCTAATCAAAGATTCATGTATGTTGTTGGTGATTACAATTCAAGTCTTAGGTATTAATGGCTTTTAGACGGTGGAAGTTTTTCACATGTTTGTCGTGAAGAAAGATGGTTCATTGAATTGGATAAACAAAAAAAGCCCAGCTTGGTGCAACCTGATGGAAGGCCATTGTGTGTTGAAGGTTCTGGATCTGTGATGTTGAAAGTGATGAATACTGCTGGACAAATTGTGGAAGTCATTCTGAGGATCTGTGCTTTTGCTCCAGATGCAAATCAGAACTTAATATCTGTTAAAGGAATTGTGCAAAATGGAAAGGAACTCATACTTAGAGAGCATGGCTTCATTCTGAATCTATTCATTCTGAATAGATGGGTTTTATTACTTGAAGGATGTTGATTGGCCAATGTATCATGCAAGAAAACCTGAATGTGCTCACAGGAATGTGCTCATAGGAATTGCATTTTTGCATGGCACATCGAGCTTGGTCATAGAAATATGCAAAGTATGCAAATATTATTGAAAGAATTCAATGTGGAAGTGACTGAATGCAATCAGATGCATTCTGGATGTGATGTTTGATTGAAGGCAAAAGGCACAGCACCAAACGATAAGAAGCAACCCGCTGTGCATAATGATAAGATTATGAAGAATATTTTTTCAGATTTTTTAGATATATGCCCCTCTGCTGCTGGAAGAAAATATTTTCTCACTTTTATGGATGCAGGAAGCAGATATGTTTACATGCACCTGATAAACAGCAAAGACCAAGTATTTGAGAAATTCCAAAACTATGTTGCAGCTGTGAAAAATAAATTTGGCAAAGCTCCAGACATTTTGTATACAGACAGTGGAACTGAGTACAGTAGCAGGGAGTTCCAAAGGTTTATGGAACAAGAAGGCATTGAACATAAAACTACTGTTCCTCATTCTTCTCAGCAAAATTGAGCAGCTGAGGAGCTTAACAGGAGTATTCATGAGATGATGTGTTGTCTGTGTTAACATATATGAGTTTCAGTAAGTCTGGCTGTAGATGAGGTTAATCTACTTGACAGGAGCTGGCAGCTTAGAGTGACATTCTAGCTGGCTCCAACCGGTTCTGTGCAGTTCAGTGCAGCACTAATTAACATGATCATCATGACTCAGCATTGTAAGGTGATTGGTCAATGTCTGTATAAATGTAGTGATGTACTGTATACCTTACCCTTTGATGGTAAACCCGGTGTCTGCAGAGCATTTTGTCACTGTGAATAATATTTTGGTGAAGGCTGGTGTAAGTAAATGTAAATAGTTTTACACTAAGCCAGTTGGACTTAGGTCTTTATGTAATATGAATGGGAATATAAAGATTTTTTATATAGGTTTTTTCCTTCTTGATTATTCATATTTCTCTGGTTTTTATAGATTTATTTTTAAGTAATCTTTTATTAGAATGTACGAAGGGCCTGTTATATAGAAGGCTTTCCTCTTGTAGGTCTGATATTGTTAGCAGACAAGATAATAGGTACAAAGCTCATGATTCTGTAGTTCTTAAGGGCAAAACCTTGCAGTGTCTGGGTCAGAGATGATTTTAGTCTTGTATCAGTAATGAATACTTTTGTTTAGGGTATGAAGAATCCTTGCCCATTACCATTTAGGTTAGGTTAAGTAAACACTTAGGTTTTGCTTAGACTGATGTAAATATATGTTTCTTTACAACTGGCCAGTCAGAGGATTATTACTCAAATTACCACTGTCTTTTGTAACCAATTATGCTTTTTGAATATTGTTTTCTTGATGATGTCAGTCCATGTATAAAATATCATGTATATCCTGAATATGTTCAGAATATGTTCAAGAAGAAGATGAAGAAGAAAAAGAATAATGTTGTCAATTGTTGATGAGTTATTGGGTCCAATGGTTTTTTCCTGTTAATTGAAGCATATTTCCTGAATTTGCTGAGAAGAAAGTAGTCAATTTTGGATGGACTATTTGGTCCAACTGTTTTCTTGTTAATTGAAATAAAACATAGATCTTCCTACTCATTTGACTTCATTTTTGACATGGAATCTAATATGTACAACATTCACTTGATACCCATACGCAGATTCTACTGTGGGCTAGCACTGCGCAACCTTGACAGTCTGCTCATGCAGTCTGGGTTACCTGACCCCTGCTGGGTAAAAGCAATAAATACAGCTGTCTATTTGCATAATAGAATTCCCTCCAAAGTGACAGGGAGTACACCTTTTGAGCTGTGGGAAGAAACCGGGTTTGAAACATTTAAAAGCTTTTGGTTCCAAGGCACATGTCCATATACCCAAGGAAAGAAGGGGAAAGTTGGACCCCAGAGCTGAAGTGGGGATCCTGGTAAGGTATGCTCATGGAGGAAGATGATATAGGATCATGAATCATAAAACTTGTATGGTCAAGAAGTGCAATGTGGTGCATACAGAATAGAGCAATGTGTTGCAAGCTTCTAAACAAGCTGAGTCCACAGTACATTCAGCTGGTGCTTGGGGGGGGGTCAACAGTGGGAGGGCTTCTAATGTCCTGGCCCCACTGCTGGACCTCCTGATGGCACTGGTATTTCTGGCCACTGTGTGACACAGAGTGTTGGACTGGATGGGCCTTTGGCCTGATCCAACATTGGCGTCTCTTATGTTCTTATGTTCTTATGTACAAACCAGCCAGAAAGCTGAAGAAGGGTTTTTTTTTAGGTTTTTTTAGTGATTACGCCATGTGGCTACCTGCAAGGATCACCTGTGAGCAGGCAGGTCCAGAAGACATTCCTCAATCAGAAGGGGAAACAGGAGAGCCTGAGTCAAAGGAAACAGAGACTACTACTGTGAGACAGTCAGCAAGGAGCAACAAAGTCATACCACCACCAAGATATGGCATTTATACAAATGTTCAACAGATGAATGAGCCCACTAACTGCGAGAAAGTGATTGAGAAGCAGTCTGCACCTGTTGATGAGCCAGCTTACCACAAACTAACTGATGGAGAATTGCTTGAGAATGATCATAAATACAGAGAAACATTTGGCAAACTTCTATACCTGAGCACAGGGTCAAGACCTGACATTTCTGCAGTGACTGGAATTTTGTGCAGAAAAACCAACTCCTCAAACTACCATCATCATCATCATTATCATCATCATTAAAATAATTAATTGCCCTATGACTGGAATGCTATAAAGAGATTGGCTAGATATCTCAAGAAAACTGTGGGTCTAACATTAGAGATTTCAGCTTGTGATAATTCAAGATTGATTGATTACATGGATGCCAACTGAGGTGAAGACATAACTGATTACAAGTCAACCAGAGGCTACCTGTTCTTCTATAGAAACAGCTTGATCAACTGGACTAGTCAAAAGCAAACACTCATTGCCTGATCTACCGCCAGAATGTGTATCTGTTGCAAGTGCCTGCAGTGAACTAGAATGGATCATTCATCTACTGAAGGACTTTGGTATGGATGAACCTAAACCAATAATTTTGTTTAAAGACAATCAGGCTTGCATAACCATATGCAAAGGTGAAAGCACAAAATCAAGAAGTAAACACATCGCCATCAAAGGCCATTAAATGAGAGAGATGCAATGACAAGGACTTGTTGAAATTGAGTATTGTCCTACTAAAGACAATACTACTAATACTAAAGACAATACTACTAATGATTGTGGATCTACTCACCAAGCTGTTTGACAAAGGCAGGTGTGAGTACCTATGTGAGAAATTGAATTTGTGTGACTTCGGACAGTGCTGGCTCTTTGGCTTGGAAATGGAGATGAGCACCGCCCACTAGAGTCAGATTTGACTAGCTTTCAAGCAAGGGAAACTTTTACCTTTACCTTTTAACTTCTAGTAAGTCTGGATGAACAGAAGGGAACAGACATGGAAAAAACATTCAGAACTAATAAACATAGAAATATCAGCATTACAGAAAGCAAGAACTTCCAGTATTCAACTGAAAGCAACCACTGGCTATTATTGTCTGTGGAAACAGAACAACTGACTCACTAGTGAAATCCTTTCCACTGGAAAATAGTGACATCCAGTCCAGTTTTATAAGTAAAGTCACTATGATAACTACTGTAGTACAGTACCTCCTTGGTGCCTTTCAGCCAATTCAAACTGCTGGGTCTGATTTTAACTGTATTTTGTGTTTTAATACTTCAGTGTTTTAACATACACACACACACACACACACACACATGTATGTATGTATGTATGTATGTATATAACCATTGTTGGGATTCTTATTTAAAGTAAATCAGCAGAGTATTAAAGAGACTGAGTCTATGGTGTGTTTAAAAGAATATAAAAGTTTACTATAACCTAGCATAGGAAAAGGTACACAGGATATAAAATAACAAAGAGCTTATATGTCTATACATACCTACTTAAAAGCAAAGATCAAGTACTTGAAAAGTTTAAGTGCTATGTTGCAGCTGTTAAAAACAAGTTTGGAACTCCCCGCTGTGGTACTCTGTGCCATTATCTGTAAACAGTACCTCTGGCGCTTTTCCAAACTTGTTTTTAACAGCTGCAACATAGCACTTAAACTTTTCAAGTACTTGATCTTTGCTTTTAAGTAGCTATGTATAGACA
>NW_015174884.1:38746-43971 GCF_001447785.1 Gekko japonicus | reverse complement strand
AGCAGGAATCCACATGGTGTGGTCTCTTCTTTCATCTTGGGTGGGTTTAAACCAGCATTGTTTGGCGAGATGACCAGTTTTTGAACATATAAAACATTTAACAGCTTTCTTTACAGTTCCTCTCTGTTGAGCAGGCTTTACAGTAAGCACTGACATGCTCTCAGTAAGCTGTGACATCTCTCTCCTATTCCCTTCCGCTTCCAAGTAAGAAATTGCATAATCAATAGTTAACTTTTCAACTCCTTTCAGAAATGCAACTTCGTGAGCGTAATCACTCGTTAATGAGCCCAAAATTACAGTAATAACAGAATCTTCAGTTGGTCTTTGCAAGACCATCTTTCTCTTTAAATTCTTTCTTTTGTGCCCGTTGCTCAGGGCAATTTCCAGTAAGCACATGGAGGGCAGACTGAGACTCTAGGGCACATTGAAGTGAGCCCATCCACCAGTTATCATTATTTTTAGATAAAATTGGGATATTCAAAACTGAAAGTTTCTTTGAAGTAGCCATGTTACTTTACCAGTCCTTCGACAGAGGCAAAACAGCAAACGGGCGACTGGGCAGCATGGAGTTTCAGAGATGCATCCTTTGATCTCCCTCTCTTCCACAGCTGTGATTCAGCCCCCAGGAATTTGTCAGAAAAGCAAAACTTCTTTCCCCTTCTGTCCTGTCGGCAACAAGGCGAGACAGGCTCTAGAAAAGGATCTCTTCTCCCATTGTCAGCAAGCTGCCAAAGAACTCTGTGTGGTGCACAGCCATCCCTGTTTAGGGTTCCCCCCCCCCTTAGTGTTCCTTAGTGATACCCAAATGCGCATGCTTGCTGGTATGATGAATCGCACGTTTGCTTGTCTTATGCATTCCTTTCTATGAACGCTATTTCTGCTTTGAAACATGCTTATCTGCAAGGTCACAGGTGTGGAGAGGAGATGGCTTTGCTTATTCTATAATGAGTTAGAGTGTGAGAAGAACTAATTGTTTATCTTTTAGGAAGCCGTTGCTTCTCAGACTAAGAGCGCGAATCTGAGAATCTATCAGCGCGAGCGGGAACCAAGTCCATTGGTTATTATCGGTTTGAATTCGCTTTACTATCCCCTGCTCTGACCCTTCCAAGTTATTCTAAACAGTGAACATGTTCCTGTTCCATCATGGCTTCAATAAAATACTACTTTGCTATAAACGTGTATTAATTGCAAGTTGTGGGGATCGGACACCCATTAATCCAGAAAAAGTAAACTTAACACACATGGTTAGCATCTGCGCAGCGGAAGCATGCTGGGCCCATAACCATTGTTGGGATTCTTATTTAAAGTAAATCAGCAGAGTATTAAAGAGACTGAGTCCATGGTGTATTTAAAAGAATATAAAAGTTTACTATAACCTAGCATGGAGAAAAGGTACACAGGATATAAAATAACAAAGAGCTTATATGCCTACATCCTTACAGCTAGAAGGTAAAACTGGAAGAATGGCATCTCCTTCTCTAGTCTGAACAAAGAAACACAAAGACAGAAGAGAAGCCATAAAATGCTAATACTTGACACTTTGTTTCCAATCAGAGTAGCAAACTAGCTCCGAAGTTCCCGGGCTTCCTATAATCTAAATAGATAGGTTACAAACAAACATGTGACTTAACAAACATCATTAACCCAGTAAATACTGAAAGTGTTTTAACTTGTAACACCCAACAGTAAGCCGCCCTGAGCCCGCCATGGCGGGGAGGCAGGATACAAATTTAACAAATAAAATAAATAAATAATATTGGATCCCATCAACCATCCCACTTGTCTTCTGGTTCCTGCTCTGGGGTGATCTGGTAGCCAGCTGACTGCAGACAGTGGTAGCTCTATGAGTGCCCATTCTTCAAAGATAATCCTTACAAAGGAATGAGTAAATCTACTCTGATTTAAAGGATGTAAAAACTTTACAGAAGAGTAAGCAAGTTCCATGTTTGAAGAAGATCCTTGACCATTGCAGCAGGAACATTCAATGACATTATAGGGCATTTTGTCTTTGCATGTGGTAAACTAGCCAAGGACAGAGAAGTATAAGCTAAAGCTTTATATCTGATGCCTGCAGGGAGCTTTAAGGGGTGCAGGAAGCTTTTTATATGGGGACTACAAGAAAAAAAATTGTAACTCCCCCCCCCCCACCTGTCGTCTGATTCTGCGCTATAAAGTTCTGGCTCTTGTAAAACAGGCAAAGACCAAAAATGCCCAGGTGGAGTTCAGGTAGCAGCGACTGCACAAGATGTTGCGGATCTTGCCACTGTGTACTTCCGATTTCTTCTTCGGTTCAAAAGACCAGTATGCCAATGCAGGGGGCATCTCTGTTCTTGCTGGAGTTTCTCGCGGTTTGGGGCTATTCCCGAGTGCCAGTAATTTTGATCTTTATGTGAAATGAGGGCCACGCAGCCCACAACTTGGTCCTCCCCCCCTTCAATGCAGCCGACGATGACAGCTTCAGGTGTTTTGTGATGAAAATGCTTCTACTGGCAAGTCCTCTCAGGAGACAGGCTGGGCTCATTATGTCCAGAATATGCATAAGCAGTTCCAGTGTTTCATGCGCAGAGGTAAAAGACCCGCAGGAAATCAAATCTGTCGCACAGAGCAGGCCTTCGCAGCTCAATCCTGTGCGTGTATCCTCGGGAGTAAATCCTGCCGAGTTCAGTGGGACTCGCTCCCAAATAAATGCGCGTGGGATTGCAGCTGTAGAGGCCACGCCACGAGTGTTTTCTAGGAAGCCTCACTGAGTTCCTTAGGTTTTACTTCCAACAAGTAACGGTCTTCAGGATTGTCACGGTAGTGCTTTGGTGGGCACCTTTTGGGTCAGGATTCCTCCCGAACCAAGAAGGAGGAGGACAACACGTTTTTATGCCAATGAATTACTTCCAAGGAAGAACGCCCAACGTTGCAGTGTTAATCGATCCTTCAAATCCCAGAGTGGTGACTTTGTTACAGCATCAAAAGAAAGGAGTCTAAAGGCATTTAAAAAGAATAACAGTTTAACGGCACCATTTTAAAGAGAGTCGCACCCTTCTTGGATTTAAGAGTGTGTTTTAGGATTGCACTAGAACAAAGTTTGAGTCCAGTGGCACCTTTGAGACCAACAAAGTTTTATTCAAAATGTGAGCTTTCCTGTGCATGCACACTTCCTCAGAAACATTGAAATGGAAGTTATCAGTCCATACGTACAGATAGAGGGTGACCAGCAAATTAGCATACAACATAATGAAGTTGTTTTAACAGATGTGAGAACTAAACAGGAATAACAAGCTAAGTTTATACGGTCACCATTTGTTTGGATTAAATTCCAGGGGAAAAACAAAGATGTCAGAATTGGAGAGTGACGTGTGATTGTATCCTTCCTAATTGTTGGATGCGAAGAGTAATCAACTGAGACCCTGTTGTCACGCTTAGGATTGCACTGCTATTGCAGCATATGCTTTCGCTCGCGCTTCCTCTGATCCTCTGTTTACCATAGTTTGTGCTACGGTAAATGGTCGCCGTCCTTGCTGTCCTGCCCTACAAAATGCCCCATCAGTTCTCACACCGGTGCGAATGGGATTTTAAGTTCCCGCTCTTGAGGTACGTACGGCTGACTGACAGCCTCAGTTTCCTTGGCCTTTGGTTCTCTCCCCCTGGCAATTTGTATAATATTCCCCTTACAGAAATAGTAGCGGTCACTGAGAAATTATGTGTTTTCTTAGAAGTATCATTTTCTCAGAAGTCAGGCTTATTGATTTCAAGTAGACTTTACTTATGAATCCTGGTCGAAGGATCGGAATGGGCAGCTCTCTTCCTCCTTTCCTTTGCAATAAGGTGGGGTTGGTATCAGCTCGAATAGTAGCGATTTACCCCAGGACGGCAACAAAGCTCTTTAAAATTAACGATCTTTTGGGAAAATAATAATAGTAACGCAGTCAAGATTTGCAGTCTTTTCTGGGATGCGGTGTACACCACATAGTTCGGGGAAAGACAGAAAACAGGAGGGCGTTATCAAAATCGAAGTAAAAACGAAGAAAAACGGGATCGCTTAAGAATCAGGAATGGAAGACGCAGAGATGTAAACCCAGTTCAGGACAGGTGACACGCTAGACGTTTATAAACTTATGCCTGGTGTGTGTGTGTGTGTGGGGGGGAATGGACAGATAAAACCGATTCTCCCAAAATACTAGACCTCGGAGTCACCTAATGAAGTCGATGGAAATAAAGTACTCCTTGAAACAAGTCATAATCGGCCTGTGGAACTCACTGCCACATGATATAGAGATGCCCCCTTATTTCGCTGGCTTTCAATCCATCAGTGGTATTTTGGGCAGTCCAATCCAATTACCTCTCTCTCTGGATGCCGGTTGATCGGCGGCAGCAATAGGGAAAGGCTATGGCATCTGTGCTCCTCCCGTGGGCCTTCCTGTACCTCTTGCAGATCACGGAGGGAGTTGGGCCTCTTCTTACATTCTGAAGTCCTGAGCAGGGAGGTGCGAAGACAGCTTTTAGGACAGGACTGCTTGGGGGAGTACGGCTGACTGAATAGGCCGGGATTCCTTTAGGGCTTGCCCGGCGAGGAACTGTCCCTGGTTGTAAACCGGGCTGTTCGCCCTTCTTTAGCAAATCTACTTATTTAGTTACACGCGGTGCCTGAGATGATCCCGTTCAAAGCCAGCGGTGCCGAAGTCCACCGGTTTACACTCTCATGACTCTGCTCAGGAATGCAGCCTCGGGACTACAACAGGCTGTTACACCGGAGTGAACGGCAAAAGCGTAGCCACCCCGATCTTAAACCCTCCACGAATGGAAACTGTCACAGTTTTCCTGACAGCTTCGTTGTACTTATCAGGACATGAACCTCTTGGTTCTGGAGGGGATGGGGGTTGTGTTTCGAAAACAAGGCGATGCTCGACAAAAGAAAGCCGCCGTCGAGCTTTCTGGCGCTCTTCCCCCTCTGCCAGGATCGGCTCGATTCCCCCGTGCGCCTCTTTCATATGCCTTAAAAAAAAGAAGTGTTGTGTCCCAGAGAGTCTGTTGCACCTCACCCTGCCGCGCCCGATCACGCGGAGCAAGCTGCTATTTGTCCAAACCCATCCCTCTCCCGTTGCAGATCCGAGGGACGGAAAGAAGGGGAGAGGCAACCGAGGCGGTTCTCCCCCTACCCCAGCTTTTTCACCACGAGGGAATGTTTAGCTGAGTGCGAGGAACAGAGTTCGCACTGGCTTCGGTGGGCCTGGAAA
>NW_015174884.1:35900-38692 GCF_001447785.1 Gekko japonicus | reverse complement strand
TACAGCATTGGGCGCTCTCGTTAATCACTGCGCTGCAAGTTTCCGGCCCCCTCTCTGCTTTCCCGGCAAAGCCGCTCTCACACTTCGCAGCCATCAAGCAGCCGGGCCCCGCTCTCTCCTGGCTCCCGGGAAGGGCAGCTGCCAGGCGTTTTCCAGGAAACGAAGGTGTCGGGATATTTAGCAGAGTAAGGAGGGCAGCCAGACCTGTGTATTACTTTAAGAAAAAGGCTTTACTGTATAAACGAGGGAAAAGGTTACATTTGGAAATGAAATAACAAACATCCTGTCTAAGTAGTTCTAAGGTCCATGTTGACTGTTTGGATGCTAATCCTCCTGTGTGTGAGAGAGAACAAAGGGAATGAAATTTCCCCACAGTTCCCAACTTCGTTCTGACCTGCCCCCAAAACACATAGCCCCCCCAATAAAGCTTGATCGACCAATAGATATTCTAAGGCTCTGGTCGGTAGGAATATTGTCACCTCACCTCTGGCAGGAACCATTTGTGTAAGAGCTAATTGGTCCTAAGCTAAATAAACTAACATTAGCATTCATACATAAACATATTAACTCTTTCATGACTGAAGGATGGACTTGCAAACTCCAACAAAAGGGCAGGGCCTTCATTTCAGGAGTCAGGAGGGTGAGCAAAGAGGTTGATGGTGAGAGAGGAACCTTCAGCAAAGTTCACAGTGCAGATGGATTCGAGGGTCAAAAACCCTCAATTGTTTAAGAGCTCTCTGATTAACAGAGGCCACGTCCAGGCTTTTGCCAGTTTGCAGACCAGGCTTTGTATTTCTACTCAAAAGCCAGTCCCACCAAGTTTGCTGGGCAGCTACTCCCTAGCAAGTGTGCCCAAGATTTCAATTTTCTTTCTAAGGATAGTTACTCAGTGGGTTACTTAGTCGGTCCGGCTAGTACTTGGATGGGAGACCTTCAGGGAAGACCTCCCAGGGTGGTGACCTGGAGGCAGGCAATGACAAACCACCTCTGAATATCTCTTGCCTTGATAACCCTATGGGGTGATAAGTCACCTGTGACTTGATGGCACTTACCACCACCACCACCATAACCAAAGTATGATGTATAGGAGGAGACTTAGTAAGAAAGAGAGCTGTCTGCTCCCAGTGAATCATATGTGTGGTGGTGGATCAAATGAAGTCACTCGGATCACTGCCCAAGCTCTGACTTTGCTAACCTCTTTCCACACTTGGCCCTAAAGAGGCAACAATTTACTTCTGCCTGACTGGCCAGTCTAAAAGGCTTGGTTTGGATGGATTTATCTCCAAATAATCAGGAGAATCAGGATGAGATCCTGTACACATTTTCAAACAAGTATTTATTGTATATGCATCTCACTCTGTTCCCAGGATGTCAAGTGATTATTCCACTTAATCCTCTTACTTATTCAGCAAAGTGGGAGGGGGCAAGATAGGCCAGCAACCTTCACAACTGAGCTGGGATTTGAACTCATATCTTTCATTAAAGTTTACCTACTACTCTAACCACACAGTCTAGGAGGTATGTTTTATTGATGTCTCAGGATTCCATTGCTTCATTCTGCTCCATGAATGGACCAGGCTGAAACATAATGGCTTCACTTCATCACATCTATGAAATGAAGGGATTACCTTGCTTTGTGCTTGGTAAGATATTTTAGACATCTCTACCTTGCCTTCTACCAGAAAGGCCCTCAGAACCACCTGGATGAAAATTGCTTCAGGAAATCCAGGGTTGACATGCACAATGTTCATATAATCATAGAATGTTAGAGTTGGAAGCGACCTTGCAGGTCATCTAGTCCAACTCCCTGCACTCCACAGGAGCATACTGAAAGATAGCCCTACATATCTACAACATACCCGAAAGATGGTCGTCCAGCCTCCGGTTGAAAATGTCCAGCGAAGGAGCATTCACCACTTCCTGAGGCAGACTGTTCCACTGCACAACCACTCTTACAGGTAGGAAGTTTCTCCTGATATTTAGCCAGTAACAACTCCCTTGTAATTTCCACCCGTTAGATCTAGTCTTGCAATCCAGAGCAAGAGAGAATAGATCTACTCCATCTTCTACATGACAGCCCTTCAAATACTTGAAGACTGCAATCATGTCCCCTCTAAGCCTTCTCTTTCCCAAGCTAAACATACCCAACTCTTTCAGCCTTTCCTCATAAGACTTGAATTCCAACCCTCTCACTATCCTGGTTGCCCTCTTCTGGACACACTCTAGCTTGTCAACATCCTTCCTAAAATGTGGTGCCCAAAACTGGACACAGTAATCCAGGTGAGGCCTGACCATAGCAGAATAGAGCGGAACTACCACCTCCCTTGATCTGGACACAATGCTTCTGTTAATGCATCCTAAGACTGCATTAGCTTTCTTCACAGCCACATCACACTGCAGGCTCATGTTTAGCTTGTGATCAACCAGAACACCTAGATCCCTTTCACATGTGCTGCTGTCAAGCCGAGTCCCTCCAATTCTATATCTGTGCCTTTGAATTTTTTTGTACCTAAGTGTAGGACTTTGCATTTATCTCTATTGAAATTCATTTTGTCTCCGCCCACTGTTCCAGCCTATCTAGATCATTTTGAATCCTGACTCTGTCTTCTTCAGAATTAGCAATCCCACCTAACTTTGTGTCACCTGCAAATTTGATAAGCATCCCCTCTATGTCTTCCTCCTGGTCATTTATAAAAACATTGAACAACACCGGGCCTAGGACCGAGCCTTGCGGCACTCCACTCGAGACTTCCCTCCACGTACACGCAGAGCCATTTACGAGCACTTGTTGG
>NW_015174884.1:35664-35887 GCF_001447785.1 Gekko japonicus | reverse complement strand
TCCATCCAACGGTTGCACCATCCAGCCCACACTTAACCAGCTTATCCTCAAGGATATCATGAACTTTGTCGAATGCTTTACTGAAATCTAGATACACTATAGCCACAGCATTACCAGAGTCAACCATTTTGGTAACTCTGTCAAAAAAGGAGATAAGGTTAGTCTGGCATGATTTATTCTTGATAAACCCATGCTGGCTACTACCAATTAACTCATTCCGTTC
>NW_015174884.1:23594-33753 GCF_001447785.1 Gekko japonicus | reverse complement strand
CCTTACCCACACACTTTCAACAGGGCAACTCTCAAAATCCTGAATTTCAGTGCAAGCGTATTTATTCTTGACATATAGTGCCACCCCACCTCCTTTTATGTTTATTCTGTTCTGTTTAAACAAGGTATATCCTTCAATCACTGTGCTCCATATATGAGACTCATCCCACCAAGTCTCAGTGATACCTATCAGATCATACTTACTTTGCACTATTTGAAGTTCAAGTTCCTCCTGTTTATTTCCCATACTCTGTGCATTAGTATAAAGACATAACAGATTACAGACATCCTTTCCTACCATAGGTTCCTTCGATTTTACATGAAAATTACTGAACTCACCTCTCTCCCATTCACTTATTCTCTGGTCACTCCCCTTCTTGAACTTAGTGTTGGGGATGCCGCACAACATCAGGCTTTTTCTTCCCACCCCTGATGTCTTCAGTTTAAAGCCCTCCCGATCAGGTTTGCAAGTCTTCCAGCAGACATTCCTCCCATTCTTTGTAAGGTGCACCCCATCCATCGCCAACAGTCCTTCATGGTCCAGGAAGCCAAATCCCTCTCGACGGCACCATCTACGTAACCAGCCATTCACCTCCAGTCTCCTGTTCTCCCTTCCAGCTCCATGGCCCTCAACAGGTAAAATGGAGGAGAACACCACCTGTGGCCCCAGATCTTTCACCTTCTTGCCCAGAGCCTCATAGTCTTTGGAGATCCATTCAAGGTTTCTTTGGGCCATATCATTTGTTCCCACATGGATCAGCAGGAGCGGGTAGCGATCAGAGGTCTCGACCAGGCTTGGTATTCTCTCAGTCACATCTCGGATACACGCTCCAGGAAGACAACAAAACTGTCAAGATTCCTTGTCTGGTCTGCATACACCTTCTTCTGTCCCTCTCAGAAGGGAGTCACCAACCACCACTACTCGTCTCTTCCTCCGTGGGATAGCTTGGTTCCTTCTCTGCCTATGTGCTTGTATGTCAGTCACATCCTTTTGATCTCGGAGTGGGCTATTCTGATCTTCAATCATCAGAAGCGTCTGGTATCGATTTTGCAGCTCCACTGGCTGTGAGTGTTTCCTGATTATCTTACTCCTCAATGTCACATTCTTCCAGTCACCCACCTGTTCCTTGTTACTTCCTTCCTCTTGTTTAGGATTTGCTAGTTCTTGCCGTTCTCTCAGGAGCCCTTCTTCCTTCATGTCTAAAAAGCTTTCTGCCTCCCTGATGTTCCTCAGTGTACAGATTTGTGCCTCGAGTTCTCCCACCTTCTCCTCAAGCATTCTTATAAGCTTGCAGCATGTGTAATGCATTTCACGGCATGGCAGAAAAATGATCATGGCACAACCCACGCAGGTCACTGGAGTAGATCCTTCATTATCCATCTTCCTTGGAGCAAGGCTTCTTCTACAGCCTCAGGAACTTTCCTCAAACTCTGATGTAAACTCTTGTTGTGGTAATGTACCCTGAAAACTTTAAGACTGACCAAATGGCTACCTTGCCAGCAGTTCTCTCCCCAAACCTCAGTAGCAGCCCTCTACTCAGGTTCTTAAAAGGCCTCCAAGCAAGATCCACAGGCTACAAGCCACAGGGCAAGAGCCCTTTGGCTCGCACCAAAGGCTTGCAAGGAGCAGAGTCTTGTTTCAAAAGGCCCCTTCCTTCTCAGCACAGCAGAGCCCAGCACAATAGGGGGTGGGGCTTACAATCAACAGCACTCCACAGCAACTCACTCAGCCTCCAACAACCCCCAAAGCACAAACAGCCCCAAACAGACTTAAACAGAACCACTCTCTATTTATTTATTTATTATTTATTTATTTAATTTTTGTCCCGCCCTCCCGCCGAGGCGGCTCAGGGCGGCGTACAACAATAAAACAATAAAACAATTTATACAAACATTAAAATTACAATTTACATTCAGTCTATCAGGCTACAAAGAACCCAACTCTCTCTCAGCTCCCACACAGCAGCTAGGAAGGCAAAGGGAGAAAGAAAAATCCCCTACCTTCTATCAGCAACCCACCATGTTCTCTCCACTCAAGTTGTTTTTGGTTTCTTTTGTCCTCTTAACTAGAGGCAGTCCCAGATTTGCAGCTCTAGGCCTACAAATACATGCCCACCAACCAATAAAGTGGCTTATACCTTAACCTTAACAAGAAGTAGGTGATGCTGGCTGTGATCCTGGACCCATTTAACAGTAAGTAGATTAAGTGATAGTGAAAATGCAGTCAGACCTTACTTTGAGGGGCTGTGCAGAAAGACTATTACAGGATGTGATTTTCTTTTAGACCTAGAAGACAAAGTGTCCCATAAGTTTGGCGTGCTCTCTACAAAGCCCTCTCTTAGCCCTTCTTAGTGAACTAGGCTGGCAAAGACTTTGGGTAGACTCAGTGTGCTGCAACCCGTGCAAAGTAGTTGGACATGCTCAGTTTCCTTGCAAGAGGCCTGTAGTAGACATTGAGTTGGCATGCAGTCTTGGCATGCAGAACTCTTTTGAATGGTGGATGCCAAGTGCCTCTTTGCCTTACAGCCAGCATGAATGAGTTGATCGAATGAGGCCAGGTGGAACAGTTGGGTTCTGGTGGGCAGTATGTGATGGGGCTGCCTTTGTCGCAAATTTGGAAGCTGCAACTAGTGCAGAATGCTGCAGCCAGGCTGTTGATGGATCTTCCTAGACGGGATCACATCCAGCCTGTGCTGAAAGCACTGCACTGGTTGCCAATAGCTTACCGGGTTCGCTTCAAAGTGCTGGTCATTACCTTTAAAGCCCTATATGGCCAGGGACCAGCCTACCTAAGGGACCGCCTTGCCCCACATGTTCCCCTAAGGGCACTACGGTCGGGGACTCAACATCTACTGGACGTTCCAGGTCCTCGTTCTATTAGACTCAGCATGACCAGGAATAGGGCGTTCTCGGTGGCGGCTCCTATCTGGTGGAATGAGCTCCCAGTGGAGATCAGGGCTCTGCGGGACCTAGCACAGTTCCACAGGGCCTGCAAGATGGAGCTCTTCCGCCAGGCTTTTGAATAGGAGCCGCCACCACTAGTCCACCGGCAGTCCATCACTAGTTCACTAGTGCACCACCATCGCACTAGCTACCATCTATCCCCCATATATGGACATCAAGATGGGGCATACACATCTAGTTGCTGCATTATGGGCGAGAACGGGATGGTCAGGGATAGTCATCTTGCTTTTAGAAATTTTAGAATTTGTACAGATTGTATAATTTGCTATGCATCAAAATCTGTTTTAAATAGGGTTGTAATTTAATATTTTGTATTGTTTTATGGTTTTATCTGGCAATATGCCCTGTAAGCCGCCCTGAGCCTCCGGGGAGGGTGGGATAGAAATGTGAATAATAAATAAATAATAACTAAAATAAATAAATAAATGCCCCTATTAAAAAAAAGTGTCATGGAAAATTTAAAAAAACCAACTAATAGTACACCAAGAGATAAAGTTTCTAGCAAAGCCTGCACCCTGGTATTCTAGTTTTCTGTTTGCAAACCATTCCTCAATGGAGAGGAGGGGGAGCATTTGAAATATGATTCCCTGGCTGAAGCTGTATATTGCTTTCTACCACCTCAGAACCCTCATATCCACTTCATTCTACTGTGCTGGGCCCATAACCTGTTGGTTGTTTAGATCAGCAGAGTAAATAAGTGAGAGCTGAGCTGACACCATGTGTAGTTTGAACTTAAAAAGAAAAATCTATCTTTACTAGAAATAACAGAGGGATTTACATTGGGAAGAAAATTAACATTTCTCTCTGAACTAACAGACTGCACCTTAACAGTTGCATGGTTAAACTACAATGGCTTCTTCTTCTTCCCTCAGAACAAAGACAGGAAACTGATGCAAACAACTGCATACATGATCAAAGCACATCTTCAAGTTAACTATTGGTTAGCCAATAGAGAGACTACATATCACATCATTAGACTAAGCAACACCTACACTTTCCCTGGGCAAATTTATCTCAACTTCTAATTGGTTATAGCTAAGCTAGGTAACACCCTGTTTACATGCAATGTCAATGTAACTCTTTTGTGACTGAAAGTATTGTCAACTTGGAGCTAACATTCCAACAATGAATGACATGCAACGAGGTACCACAAGAGACAGTAAAATCTGGGAACTGTAATGAATTGGGCTTTTATTTAGACATGAAAATCACCCTTCTCGCACTTGTTAAAGGCATGACCCACCCAACCTTGTGTCCCATAGATGCATTCACATGCAGTGGGTGAGACTTAAGAATGTCTTTAATTCTCTTTTTGAAATCATTGTGTTTAAAAGTGCTTAATTTTGGCTAAACAATGCTTTAAACCCCCCTTTGTTTAAGCAGTAGTTTAAATGTAGCCATATTTCATGATCATTTATCTGCTCACAGGACATAGTCATGGCAGGTATAATTTCATCTACTGACAGAGTAGTTTCAGTGCTCCATTTGGGCAAACTATTACTGCCTTCATTTAATGCCAGCCATTATTGAGTAGGGCAGGGTGAGGTTAGTTAGAAGTGAATTACTGGACAAGTTCATGGAAAAGGACTACAAGAGGAGAGCCTGAAGCATGGAAAGGGTCAAGGAAGACTTTCCAGATAAAGACAGTCTCATCAAAGTCACCAAGAGGGCAATTAGACCAGCATCTTCAGCTAAACTAATAGGGCAACAAAGTGTGAAAGTAAATAGAAAATGACAGGGGTGTGTGTGAGAGAGAGCTATACCAGAGACTTTGAAACAAGCTCTAAGAGAAGAAGAGACTTTGGAAGAATGGAAATGATTTCCTGTGTATCTGGCCTCAGAAGAGAGATTTATCTACCTCTTTACAACAAATTTGGCTTTGCACTGAGTGTCAACAAGCCAGGGCTCTCAGACAAGTGAGTCTGCACGTGTTTTCTACCATCTAAATTTTGTATTCAAAAATAAGGATTGCATTTTAAAAAATAGTTGGTGTACCCCTAAAAACCATAGCATGTACAGAGGCAGCAAATCTGGATCTCTTGAACTCTTGATGTTCACACAAATTCATAGCCCAACCCTAAGCAGAGTTACACCCTTCTAAGCCCACTGAAGTCAAGCTGTTTATATGGAAGTCACTCTGCTGAAGACTGCAATGTCAGATGCCTTTATTGAAAGACTCAGTCTATCCGCTTCTGGCCCAGAAACATGTGTGCCCCATCCTGGCCCCTTCTGGCAGCCTGTTTGGTTCAGTGACCATGCAGCTACTGCCTTCCCACCCACAGCTGCACCAGATCCCTCTCCAAGAGGGGGAAAACCCAAAGTGCAGAAGCCAGTGCTCCAGCAAACAGAGTTCAGTGAAAAAGCAATTTTGACACAGAATTTACTGGCATGCCATGGAAACTGGCTGCCACCAAACTCTGACCTCTTTTCTGACAGCCTTTCCACCCACAAGCATGTTGAAAATGAAATCTCAGGGCTTAAGGGTGAACCCTGTGGGGAGACTGCAAGGTCTTTGGGCCTTGAACCAAAAGAATGCACGCTACCTTTGTGGTCAGTGACAGGGATGACAACTGCCATGATGAATGAGGAAGACGACCACAACAATAGGTGGACAACACACTGTGTGCAAACTGTGCTCTTGTGCACAAGAAGCATCTTGTTACCAGCAAAGGTTATCTCTGTTACAGAAGCAATCACAAACAACCAGATCAAGAAAAACTTTGCTTCAAGAGCCATTATTTTCATTCTAATAAGTATCACGTCAGAACTGCCACTATACTTTCAGGATAAATTATCTAGCAAGTGAGAGATTGTTGCTTCTGAGAAATCTATGGGATCATGTCACAAGTCTTCTTAGTTTGCTTTTTTAATTTAAAAAATATACACTGCAAATGCAATGTACATTTATTTATATGCTTATTTATGTACATTTCACTCAGGTGGGAATGCTGTGTCCTTTACTGTTTAAATTTCAAAACAGAAAATGAAAACACTTGTTAGAATGTGACAGTGTTAGAATGTGACAATAAAGTGTGTTTACTTAATGAGCTATGACATGTCCAGACATGAAAAAATCCAAGAAAAACTAGATTTTTCAATTGTAATTCTGTTTAATTTCCTGTCAACATGAATTACTCGAGTCTTAACTGTTGCTGAGCCCCTTGGAACTGACCCTCTTTGTTCTCCTGCGCTGTTGTTTGCGGTAGGGGCAGAGGGCTGTTAGCATGGGGATAGCTTGGGCAGGGTAGCATTGGAAGGAAGGCTACAAGTTACGGGGCTGCCTGTATAGAGGGAAGGGCAGGGGTTCTGAGTGGGAACATGTCAGGTAGCTGAAATGTTTATGATTTCCCCAACATTTAACACTTCTTCTTCTTCTTTTATTTATTTAACACTTCTATTCTTTGTTCTTTGGGTCAGAAATTATGTTGTAGAAAAGAGCAAGAGTCCAGTAGCACCTTAAAGACTAACAACATTTGTGGTAGGGCATGAGCTTTTGTGAGTCACTACTCACTTCTTCAGATACAGCTCGAATGTGATTCCATCTGTCCTATATATTGGAAAGTAGAGTGATTCCAGATGCCAAATGGCATTAGCAGGAAAATGATAACAGCAGATTGGATTAGGTGTGATATTCAGAGGGGTAGTAGGTGTGGAGAAATCAGCATTGGTAATGAGACAGGAAATCTAGGTCATGATTCAGTCCAGGTGGATGCATTGTCTTGAGCTTTGTTATCAGTTGCAATTGTAATCAGTTGCAATGTTGGTTTGTATCTTGTATGCCAATAAAAGGTATTTGACTTTGACTTTGTTAGTTTGGGGCAGCCTCAGATAAGTTCTAAATGGGACTCTGATGCATAGGATGCTGAAAATGTTGCTGTTTCCATTGCCAGGTCCTTCTAATTCCTGCTCGCTTGGCATTTGTGCATGGCCTTGTATGTTCTGGACCCTTCTGACTGGAGAGGATGGCAGCTCCAATGTTGTTTGCATGCTTATGTGCTCAGTGATCCTTTTATGTACTCAGGGGCAAGAGTCTCAATGTGCCAATGGCCTGCTCTCCCTGCAAGGGCCACTCCAGCCCCTAGCCATAGGGGGCAGAACAGGGAAGGAGGACCCCTCTCTCCTTTGAGGGCAGGGCTGGGGCTGTGATGGAGATGAAGTCCTTTTCCAGGGCCTTTCCCCCTCCCATTCCCCCCTGTATGCACACCATGCATTCTTCTGTGACGTACAACATACTGGGGGATTCTGCACAGTTCATGATTTCTCCCATCTTTCAAAATAGAGAAAAGCCTGAATGAATGTTGTCTGTGCATGAATGGCTATTTGAATAGAGCACTCTCATCACATAATATGCATGTGCATAATGGAGGCAGCTGTGTGCACCTGTTCTTCTTCCACCAAAAGTTGATAGGTGGTGGGGTAAGCATGAGAACTGCAAACGAAATCATCTTTCTGTCTAGCTTAGACATTTATTTATTTATTTATTTTTGGTATTTGTGTGTGTGTGTGCTTGCAAGCCTAGAAGTCATGGTGACTTCTGGTGACCCCTAGTGTTGGGATTCTTAATTCAGGGTCGATGGTTGTAACATCCTGTTTTCTAACAAACAACATTTAACTCTGTAATGGCTGAAGTGTAAGCAACTTGCAATTCCAACAATTACCATACTTCATCACAGGTAATATGCAGCATCCATGTCAATGCAGGTAAGTCCCCATTGTTCTTGCCTAAATAACCTTATGTACACATCTGCCATCAAGTTTCAACCAACTTTCAAGGCCACTGAGAAGCAGAGGAAATGTGCCATTGCCTTCCCCTCCTCGGTGGTCTCCCATCCAAGCACTGATGCTGCTTAGCTTCAAGTGTTTAGGATAAGAATGCCTCTGGGTATGTGCTGAATACCTTTCCCTTACCCTTGATGCACTACAACCTGCTAGAACAATATGGATATAAAAAAGGACCTGCTGGATCAGACTGAAGGCTGAAGTAGTCCAGCATCATGTCTTATAGACAAAAGTGCTAGAAGAAGCACTACCCAAAGGTGTCTCAGAGTGGTTTACAAACTCCTTTTCCTTCCCCTCCCCTCAACAGACACCCTGTGAGGTAGGTGGGGCTAAGAGAGCTCTCGACAGAAACTGCTCTTTTTCAAGAACAGCTATGACTTGCCCAAGGTCATCCAGCCAGGTGCAAGTGGAGGAGTGGGGAATCAAACCCGGTTCGCCCAGATTAGAGTCCGTGCACTTAACCACTACACCAAACTAGAACACAAATATGTACATAAATTAAAATGACACAGTCTCATCACATTTGAACATTTTATGTTCTCTTCAGACAAAAAGTGCTTAATTTTTGTACAGAAATCAAAGTAAATGCTGTGTTGACTGAGCCCCATTTATTTGTACACGTGATTGTAAATATTAATTTTTCTCTTCTGCTAAGGCAAGTAGGGATTAAATATTTCTGTCGAATTTCCCTGTATTGTTTTACATGGCCCTGTCATCACTCTCTTTATACCAGGTATATTAACACCAAAGAAGCTTCAGTAGCTCTGTATCTGTGGAGTTTTAGGAGCTTTGAAAAATTTGAATTAAAATAGATGGTTATACTTCAGTACTGTATTCCATATTCTGAATTGGTGAGTGTTCCCCCTACCTATTCAGTAAAAATGTTCTGGATATTGCCTGTATAAACCACTGTTTCAAACTGACTTTAATTATTTTGCTTTCTGTATTTTTCAGCACATCAGATATTTGACTTTGCCTGGTGGGGAGGGGGAGAGAAATGAAAAGAAAAAGAACTAGGGGCAGGACAGGCTAAAGCACGTCCATTGATTCCAAAGGGAGAGCTAAACCCTGCCTTGATTTCTTGCCTATTGAAATCAATGGGACTTCAAAGTAATTTACTTTGACAGAATAATGCTCTTAACATAGGCTGGAAAAAGTCTCTCACAAGACTATTATGAGAAACAATGAAAGAACAACTTCCGACCTAGTAAGAATATATATATAATATGGCCAACTGTTTGCACACAATGAGTGCTAAAAAAAAAAGCTCAATGGGATCAAACGAGGTGTCCGTCTAATCTGGCCTCCTCCTCTCCAGCAGGGGCCGGGCCAGGGACTTCCAGGAAGCACACAAAGAGGGCAGAAAAGCTATCGCCCTGCTTGCCTGGCTGTTGGCGCCCAGCCGCCTCTGGCATGCAGATATAAACCATCAATCTGGTATATCTGGTATCATGCCACTAATACCATACCTGGTATTTGGCGATTCACAGAGGTTCTGCTTAACCCCACCATGACCAGCAACTGCTTAGCCTCCCCCGCCCCGCCCCGAAATATGGCCATCCACGCATGCCGTGGTAGTGGATTCCACAGAGGAATCAAGTGTTGCCAGAGGAAGTTGTTGCTTTCTTTCCTCAACTTCCCATCAGCCCTATTGGATGAACTGCAGCAGTGTCTCCCCCCCCCCCCCCCCCCCATTCGTAGTTATATAACTGCCTGGTATAATTAACAACAGCAAGTAACAATAGGTCTACATGTAAGAAATAATAATGTTGGCTGCTTCGGAGCAGGAGTTAGATGAATTTAGTTTTGCCCATCAATCTAATAAGGTCAGTGAATTGTGGGGGGGACCCCCCCTTCCCCTTGTTTTAGAAGCTGTCGTGAACATTTGCTGGCCTGGCAAGTCCCACAGCCGGGGAGGGAGGGAGGGGGGGAGGGAGCAACCAGCGAGCGAGCGAGAGAGACGTTAACCTCCTCCTTTGGCAGGGACCCTCTCTTTTATGTTCTCCGTTTTTGTGGGCCAGCTTTGTAAATCTCCTCTCGAGGAGGAGTGTCCAGGCGGGTGGAAGGCTGAATACAATGAGACCTGAGAATTTCTGTCACTCTCCGCATATGGTCCGAAGTGCTTTAATCCCAATTAGGGGCGGCTGACACACGGTCCCATTCATCCCCCTCGGCTCTTGAATACATTTGCCTAGAAATGAACTTCGCCAATAGAGACGCCGCTAAATGTGCCCAACAGCAAGGAAAATCGAATTGAGGCCGGGGCTCCTTGGAAGGCGAGGGCGGGAGAAAAGGTATGAATTTATAAGGTACACCGAAACATCGCCATTCACCCCCAAGTCGGGTGACTTTTCTTTGCACCCTGTCAACCGAAAGAGCCCGGAGAGAGCCGTGGGCCGAGGCGGAGGGGAGGGGAG
>NW_015174884.1:23135-23400 GCF_001447785.1 Gekko japonicus | reverse complement strand
CACTGGGGTGTTCAGAAAGGCGAGCGGCGATTCCGCGCCAGCCGCCCCAGCCCCGGTCGTGTCATCTGCCGGGGTTCCCATAGAAGCCTAATTACTATTCAAAGGCTGCTCCAATATCCCACCCGCATCTTGTCTGCCCCGCGCAGCTGGTTGGGGGCTCCGAGCGCCTCGCCCGGCAGCCGAACCAGTCGGCTCGGAAGCTCCAGCCCGGACTGCCTTTTGAACCCCGCCGCTTGGCTCGCTCCGGTTGGAGACCCACCCAAGG
>NW_015174884.1:22700-23027 GCF_001447785.1 Gekko japonicus | reverse complement strand
ACAACCACAACAATAATAATCCCAGCACTCAGCCGGCGAGATTCCCTTTGGAATGGAAGGCCTCCTCCCCGGGGTCTGCCAGTGACCAAGAAGGTCTCTAAGCATGCACAGAGTGGACGTACTCGCTCTTGGTCCACCTCAGCCTCCCTCCTCCTGAAGGCTCTGAGAACATCCGATCAGGCTGCCGATGTCTGGCTGAAAGACGAACCTCTGCCGCCCCGGGTGGAGTCCCCTGTTTATCTTGTGAAGTGTCCGAAAGGGGCATGAGGGAAAACAAAGGAGGCAGCTCCCCCCCCCCCCCCCCCGTGCGGGAGGGCCTTCCTTTGG
>NW_015174884.1:1190-22491 GCF_001447785.1 Gekko japonicus | reverse complement strand
GGAGGGAGGGAGGGAGGGAGGGAGGGAGGGCAACTTTATCATAAACTGGGCATTCTGAAGGCCCCTCCTCGACAGCGTTGGAGTGGCAAATTTTGCCTCGTTACCTCCCTCTCGAGTGTGCAGTAATCCCGAAACCATTTCCACCTAACCAGAGATCGTCGCTGCTCCCACGCAGGGTACCCGGCTTCTGTCCTGAGTGTTTATTTATTTCCTTCCAGTGGGGAAACTGGGGTCGGGGAGTGCTGCATCTCCCGCAAGGGGCGTAGAGAGTAAAAACGTGGCCTCCCTGCCTTGCGGTCATGAGGGATAGAGCCTTGTTGACGCGCAGCAAAATGAAATCTGACGGGAGTTGATCCTGAAATAACCAGGCGAGGCGAGTGGGAAATCTCCGGCTGCGTGGGGGTCTCTAGGTTGAGGAGCCGGTGAGGCCTCAGGTCAGACTACTTCGGTGTAAAGGACTGGAGGAGCGCCGCTTTCCTCCCCGGTTGGCTTGCTAACTGGATCTCCCCAAGTGTCGCGTGGAATGGCCTTGTCCTGGCCACCAACCTTTATGAGGACTCCGGGGGTGGGGTGGGGTGGGGGAGGAAGGGGCTTCTGAAAGGCTAGGTGCTGGAAGGCCGTTGCTTGCTGTGACTGGAGGTCAGGTCCAGGGGGCTGGTTCTGGTATCCCCCCCTCCCCCGGTGGAACCCCAAGGACAGGAGTGCCTCCTGAAGGGAGAAAATGGCCTGCTCAGTTTGTACTGGGAGAAGCCAGGCTGAATAAACCGACGGCATTTTCCTTTCTTTCTTTCCCTTCTTTCTTCGCCTTTTTTCCCCCTGGTGTGTGTTTCTCTCCCCCCCCCCGCGCATAATAGAGCTGGCCCTGTATACAGGCATTCATGCTGGTCTGAATGTAATGTTGAACCTTCTCAGTGGCGGAGCCGTTCGAGGGGCTGAATGGAGTTCCCTGGTGGGACATTGCTCGGCGCAACTGTGCCTCTGTGGACGCCTGTTGTTCCTTAACATTCATGCCTCATTACGGGCCAACCTGTTCAAGCCAAAAGAGAGCCAGCCCGCAGCCAAAGCCTTCCCTCGGGGGCGCTGGCAGTTCAACGCCGGCCAGAGACAGAGAGAGAGAGGGGAGAGAGGAAAGCTGGCTAGTAAAACACACACAAACGAGAAAGCTCTTTTGCTCGCTGGGCAAAAGTGATTCCCCCCTTTGAAGCGCTCTTTCCAGCGACCCAGTTGAAGCCTCTCAAAAGGGACTAGTGGGACGCTTTGAGTCCCCCAACATTGTCTCGGAATAAAGCTCGAAGCATGTAATTAATGTGTCCTTTTAATAAGGGACAATAAAGCCGTTCAAGCTATTTAATTTCATTTAATTTTCCATCCCATTTGCTTCCAAGGCTCCTTTTTAAAAAAACTCTCCCCTTCTATTCTTTCCTTTCCTTTTTTATAAACACCCAGCCTTTCATGGCGTGGCTTGCTCCAGTGGGCACGTTAGATCGATTTCAGCCTGCCTTGGGGAGGGGGGGGGGGGCTGAAAATCAAAACAAAGTGGCTCCTTCCCTCTTAGGCAGAAGGTTTCTTCCAAGCCACCCGAAAGGAGTGGCACGACATACAGCCTCTCCTGGTCGGGTCATCTGCATCTCTTCCGTCCTTCGGAGCGGAAACCAGGCTCGCTAGGAAGAACTAAGGTGTCCCGCAGCAGGCCTTGCCACGGCTGCGGAGGACAAAACGCTTCGCGTGTCCTTCACGCCCTTTGACTGGAGCAGGCGATGGCTAGGCGGCGCCCCAGTGGAGCAGCAGCCGGGTACCTTTTGGCCTTCGACCAGCGCTCTGGCGACGGGTGGGGTGTCCATGCCGGGTGTCCTCTGCAAGCAGGCAGGCCAGAGGTTAGACAGACTTGTTCTGGACTTGGATTTATTGCCCCCTGCTCCGTGTTTAGCCCGTTCAGGATGCAGGTCACAGTCTTTCCAAACCCCTGCCGCAAATTAAGGTGTGTGTGTGTGTGTCCCGAGAGGGGGGGAGAGATTTTTTTTTACAGGGAATAATTCAAAACGATCCCTCTTGGAGAACGAAACCAGCTACCCAGTCCCACGTAGATCCAAGGGAAGGTGTAGCGATTTGTGATCTCGGAGCAGTCCAAAAGAAAAAAGGCCCTTTCCACACATTTGCTTTTGCATCGCAGAATAATCCGAATGTAAAACTTGCGCGGGTTCAGGTTTTCTTTGAAACTGACCCTTTGACAACACACATGATCTAGACATAGAATATGAGACTAGCAGGGCTATTTTTGGGCAGGAACGCACAGGCTGGCTTCCAAGTTGGCCACGCCCAGTAGGAACTCATTAGCATAATAGGCCACACCCAACAGCAGAAACTCATTAGGATTGGCTACATTAGGGGTGTGGGGCCTAACATGCAAAGGAGTTCCTGCTACAAAAAAAGCCCTGGGTTTGGACAACAAACAAGGTAAACAGAATAAGAAGGAAAAGGTGGGTGTGGCTGGATGAGCACACTTCTGGTAACATGGGGGTGTGGTCTAATATGCTAATAAGTGTGGCCTAATATGCTAATGAGTTTCTGTTGTTGGGTGTGGTCTATTATGCTAATGAGTTCCTGCTGGGCTTTATCTACAAAAAAAAAGCCCTGGAGACTAGACTAAGTGCAAGCCCAGGTCGTGGAGTCCTAGCGGGCTGTCAAATGCTTTCCTGTTGGCGGGCATGAACACCGCCCTGTCACGCCTACCAATAAATCACTTCTATTGAAACAATTTATTTAGCAGAGTTGTGTGCGGAGGATTAAGCCGTCTAAGCCCCCCCCCCCATTCCTTGCTTGGAGGCATTTACTTCTAGAGGGCTAGCCCAGTGAGTCTGTAGAGGGCAACACAACCGAGAGTCTTGCACTCCTCTATGGAGCCAGAGCCTGATACAGTAGAGAGAATGGTAGACTAGGAATAGGACACCCAGGTTCAGATCTTTGCCTGTCTTGAAATTCGCAGGGCCAGTCATTCTCTCTCACCCTAACCTACTTCAAAGGGTGGTTATGAAGATAAAATAGGAGGGGAGAAGGATGGATGTTGCTCCAAGCTCTTTCGAAATAAAAACGCACTAAGCAGAAATAAGCAAACCAGCAGTTTCCTGGTGGCATACGCTTTTCTTGGTCCTCCATGTGTCTGGCAAAGAAAGAACTAATGTGCGGGATTTTGTGCCACAAGAAAACAATGAATGGACTAATACAAATGTTAGGGGATTTGGGAGAGAAAATAGTCTATTTGGGAGAGAAAATAGTCATTCTGATGCGAGCTAGTCAGTTTGAATAGTCCTCACTAACAAGCTGGCATTCTGAACAAGAGTCAAAGTTCTTATTTTATAGGATAAAACAGACAAAAGGTCAGAGTCTAGATTTGCAAAAGAAAGTTCACCAATCCCGCTCCTTAAACATAATTCATTTTTAGCCTCCTTTCAGAGTACATGTTCCGTTCCTTCTAGGGAGAAAAAGAAAACCTGCCCTTTAGAGATAGTCCATGGGAGATAGGGATGGAACAGATCCTTGAGGGAGATTGCTTAGTGTTGGAGTTTTTATAGAATTCAGCAGAGTTAAAAACAGCTTAGTAATGCCAGAGTTCAATAATCAGACGCAGAGTCCATTGTGTGTTTACTACAATTCTACCATAGGGGAGGGTAACTGGGAGAAAATAACAACAGAGCTATATAAGCTACATCCTCTCTCTACAAAGTACAAAACTAGAAGACGTAATGGCCACTCTCTAACATGCTTCTTCTCCAAACAGAACAAAGAGGGGAAGAGGGGCCATAAAATGCAAAGACACTAACACTTTGCTCCCAATCAAACTCTCAGAACAGGGATGCTTTTCGCGGGCTTGTAGTCCTAAGCTAACATTGGCTAACACAAAGGCAGGTGATTTCCTGTAACAGAAAAACAGACATTTAACCCCATACACACTGAGTGTTTTCAACATGCAATACCCAACACTTAGTGATCAGCAGGTCAAAGAACAGGCTTTTGAGCAAGGATGGGAGGGAGGAAGACGCATCCTAAGCATCCTAAGATATTGCAGATCAACTGTAGGCTCACCAATCAAAAATCATTGTAAGAATTTTAAATCTTGGACTTCCAGTTAATGGCGGCACATTAGCAGACTCACCTCCTGGACCTCCCGGGGGTGAAGCTATGCTCCAGCCGAAGGAGGGGGTGCGCAGGCTCATCACCCCCCCCAGGGACCTGGCTGAAGGGGCTCTGGCCAGGGGACTTATGAGAGGTCGCCTCTTCACCAGCGGAATGCCGGGGAATTGAGGCGCCTCTCCGTCCTGAAGGTTCTTTGTGCCGCGAGGCCGAATGGACTCAAGTGACGCTGACCGGGGCAAGTGTAGGAGGTCGAGCGGCAGAAATTATTTTTTAAAAAGGGGTCTGAGGACCAACTATGAACGTGAGTCTAACGTAAGCGGTGGTTAAAGAGAAAACTCCCTACCCCATTCTGTAAAACGGAAAGTGAGGCAGGTGGGGGAGGGACGCCTCCCAACCACATGAACTTTTGAGCGAATCGAGGGGGGGAGCGGAAGAGAAAGCATGCATAATTGTTACAAAATACTCACCAAGGCGAGTTTAAGTGTTTGGGAGCATATTTAGAGACTGTCAAAGTATTTGTCAAAGTAAACAATCGAGAAAGATGGCGGGGAAGAGGACGGAGAAAGAGAAACCTTTGAAACCGAAACTAACGGAGAGCCCCAAAGCAGAAGGAACCAACAAGCTGGCAAAGACTTTGGCAGAATCCATGCGCCCCCTACTGGACCAGATGAATACTCTCAAGGAGCAGATGTTGAAAATATTTCAGTGTATCACCACGCAGCAAACACAGATAAGCGAAACCCTTAAAATGATGAATGAAACAGCTGAGAAGGTGAAAGAAGTGGACGCCACTGCACAAAAAGTGAAAAAGAAAGTTCAAAAGCTGGAAAAGAAGCAAGTTTCTATGGAAGAGCAGCTGCTACAATTACAAATGGATAAGGCTAATATGATTCTTTGTTTCCAGGGCTTGCCAGAGACTAAGGGAGAGAATCTGAAGGAACTAATGAGTGAAATATTGGCCCCAGTGACAGATATGAAGGCGGAATTCCTGTTAAATGAAATGGATGTGGCCTATAGGTCATATTCAGGATACATAAAGAAAAATAATCTGCCTGGGGAAATTGTGGTAAGATTCTCGAAGAGGCATGTGAGGGATGCAATCCTGAAAGCAGTATCTGGAGCACCCCTGAAAGTGGGGGAGAATACCATCAGAACATTGAAAGACATTCCATTTGAGATAAGACAAAGGAGAAAAAAAATATAAAGAACTAATTCTTTTTCTACAGACAAATGCAATTGGATATAGATGGTCAACTCCAGAAGGCGTAACCTTCAAAATCAAGGATAAAAAAGAAAAGATTGACTCTGTTCAGAAAGCATGGGAATTTTTAAGAGTCCAGTTGGGTGGGCCAGGGGAAGAAGGACAAAAAGGGATGGACAGTAAATCCAATGGCGACCTGGACTTGGAATCTTCTGGGGAGGACTCTCTTTCAGAGAAAGAGGCGGGCAGCCCCTAAAAATCCTTATAAGCTTCGGAAGAGATTAGGCAAGGAGAAGTAAAGGCTGAAGGACACTGAACTGTGCCTTTAAAAAAATGTTGAAATGAGATGCTTTGGGGTGTTCAGGTCTGACAGTTAAACTTTAAATTTAAGACTTGAAAAAGTGAATGCTAAATTTGACTCAGTTGATAGCAAGAGTAACAGGAGTAAGACTAAATGTATGTCTAAATTGGTGAGATTACCTCCTCTCTTGGGTTTTTAGTCAGTAGTGGGTATCTTTCTTTATCCCTTAAATGTAGTCCCCTTCCTTATTTTCTGTTGTAGTTTGTAGTGTTAAAAAAATGCAATAATTTTTAAAAAATCTTTGCTTAACTCTTAGCGGTGTAACAAAAGACTTTAACAATAAAAGGTCAGGAGTTCCAGATTACAAAAACAACAACAACAAACCAAATAGCGGCTGAAGACTGAATGTAAAGTTAGTAACGTTAACAGCACTTGTCGTATTTCGGTGTGCAAAGAGCCCAAACAGGTATATTTGGATCTTATGTTTCATTGAAGCCAACTGGCTTTACTTCCAAACGCAGCTCCGATCGGGATTTCGGATTTCCTGGGAATGGCAGCATGAAGGCTGACTCCAGCTTCCGAGGGCTGCCAAGAGGAGTGTAATGGACGGCGCGGAACAAAACCCGCACCGGTCAAGCGCCTCGTTCTTATTTCTGTCAACTCCGAAGAGTCGTAACCAGACTTACGAGTAGCCGAGCCAAAAATCTCTCAAGAAGACTGACTGAGAGCTCCAGCCACTGATTCAGAGGGAAACCAGGACTTTCCCCCCTCTTTTTTAGCGGTGCCACTGAAAGGTGCCCTGCTCGAAAAGGTGTAGTCTATTTTGGGTTGGTTTTGGTTAGCATTAATAAAAGGAAGCCTCTTGTTTGGCTTGAAAATCGGTTTCAATTGGCTCCGGCTTCACCATTACACTGGACTGACTACCCGGCCTAGGTCCGTGGAAATCGGTAGTGTAAGAAAGCGTCCAGGCGGTGTGTGCGGGATTGCTTATGAGGCCAAGAGGCGTCTCACTTGGAGTTTGAAGCGGACATTTCGCCTGGCCCGTATTTCTGATTGCAAAGAAGTTCTATAGAAGTTGTAAGCGGAAGAGAATCGTCAGATACGCTTACTTGAGAGTAAGCATCATTTAAGAACAGGGCTACAGAGCCCACGGTCTCCTCCAGAGTAGATGGCCTCTTGCAAGTGACACTGGCATGGAGCTCGCTTCCACTTGGTCTTCACCCTGAAGGCAGGTGGAAGCGAGCTCCATCGACTTCTGGAGCCTGGCTTGTAGAATACTGGAGAATCACCTGCAAGACACTTCTGGCGTTTCTGGGACTTTGAGGCCGTGATTCTTAAACATGCTTAGATTTAAGTCAGTTCCGTTTGACATCTCCGGGGCCGCGCATTTGTACAGAGCGACAGGATACCAGGAGAATTAAAACGAACAAACAAAACTCCATCTTTTCCTCATTGCAATAGACGGTATGTCAGAGTTCAGCACAGCGTGGGAAATCCAAAGCACAATGTTGCGCATCACAAGTTGTTATATAAAACAAAACCACACACACACACACACAGTGCACAGACAGGGACCCGTTCATAATTGGGGAAAATCCTTCAAAGGACCTGTGCATTTTGACATTCTGGATTCTGTCGATCACATACCAACCATGATTACTCGGAAGCAATCCCCCGTACATTGCAATATGATTCCGAGAACCACGCAGTCACCAACCTGCTTACTCATAACTACAGTCAAATTTGGAAATTTGGAAAAAAGTCTGGCTTTCCGTAGTCCTTTCTTTCAGATCAAAGCATTCAGAATCGAGGTTAGTCCTTAGTGTTGCCTCTGCCATGTTTTAGGACAACCTGGGAATAAACCTGCAAAAAAAAATCAACATTATTTCTCCTCATCCTTCATCATTCCACCCCCTCCATATATTTAGTTTCATTATTAATAATTTGTCTCAAGTACGCAGAGTTTTCATGAAATGCTCTTTGCTTTAAGATGATTGGAACCTGGATTCTATCCATCCATCCATCCTCTATCATCTCGATAGGGGAAAAAACCTCGGGCATAACAGCTTTGAAAGGAGAATAGATAATTACTTCTTAAAGGAGAAGGAATCCGGCCCTAGATCCTTGAGAATGAGCTTTCCCTGTTACTTCTTCCACCGCCTCCCCCAGCACTTTTTTTTGCAATAGGACAACTGAAGAATTTTCAAGTGCGACGTTTGGTGTTTTCAAAGTATAGCGAGGTCTTCTAGTTTTGTTCCATAAGAAGAAAGAAGGATTTAAGGAACAAAGCCGGTCTCCACAGATTTCTGTCCTCAAACCAGCCCACTGAATTGGTAATATGGCAGAGGGTTTGTTTTTTTTTTTTAAAAAAGTGTAGGTATTTTCTGGTGTTTTCCCATCAAGTACCTGCCCAGTTTCTGTATGGCACACGCCAGGAATCAATAGAAGTTAACAAGTCCTCCAAGCATTTCCCCCCCCAATCTCTTTGTTTAATCGTCTTTACAATCGAGCCAAAGGGAAGAGAATTAAAAATCTTTGAAGTCTCTTGGCGTACAAAAGGTTCAGCCAAGTAGACTTAAAACACTCCCTTCTTTTCCAAAACTGGTTTGTCGAGGAACAATCGAAGGAAGCAAAATTTATGGAGAAATTATACAGTGGATTTGTCACTTAAAATATCGTAACTGTCTCGGGGACAATCCCCCATGCTGAGGATTAATGGTCCCTCCAGACCTTTGATTCACCAGGGCCTTTTCTTTGCCCTTGACAAATTGGATTTTTAGGAATGGGAAGGTCGCCTGAGCCATTGTTGGCTGCCCCATTCAAAAAAGCCTGATTATGCGTTGGGGGGGGGGGAAGGGTAGGGGGGGCTAGGGAAAAGCTCCATGTGACCCTCTCGGATGGGCTTCGGCAGCTGCTCCAAGAGCCAAACTCTCTCACCACCCCAGCCGGGCGCCCCGGAGCACCAGCGTGCCAAGGGAGAGCCCGCGTGTTGCAATTGAAAAGGCGGCGCGCACCCCCGGCCGCGTCACTCTGCAGGCGGAGATAACGCCGGTGCGGCTCAGCCCTCCCTCCCCGCTGCCTCTCCCGCTCTGTCACTCCAACCCTTGGCGAGTCCGGGGTGCCTTCCTCCTCGCCAAGGCACAGCGATGCATCCCAGCCGGGCTCCGTCGGCCGCCGGCGTCACCGCGGAGAACTGCATCCCGGCTGGCCTGCGCCTGGGTCCCGTGTCCGGCACCTTCAAACTGGGCAAGTACCTGTCCGATCGCAGGGAGCCGGGACCCAAGAAAAAGGTATTGCTCCCGCATCTTGGAGGCGACCGTTGGGGGGCGGCGGGGGGGCGGCGGCGGAGGAAGCCCCATAGCAGAAGGCAAAGAGGTGCGGGGGGGTGGGGTGGGGGCTCCGAACCCTTGCCCGAGAACAAAGCTTCTCTGGTCCACCCCCCCCGTCCAATCGCCGTCGTGGAAAAGCACCGTGGGGCTAGTAGGAGTAGCGATAAAGTCTTCGTGGAGACAAGAGGCTGAGCGGATGGGCTCCTCCGCAGCCTTGGGAGGTCTCCTTGGCGGAGAGCGGCTGGCAGGATTTTTGGTTGGAAGCGAAGGGGTTTCGGAAGGGGCGGCGGGAGAAGAGCGGAGGGTCACTGGTGGCTTGCTTGTTCTCCCAACTAGCGGTTGGGATCAGAGATGAAAGTCCGAGTTCCGAATAAATTGTCTTCCTCCCCGGCTAAGGTCCACCCAAATTGCCACGCTGTCGGCGAATGAAGGAGTTGAATTCATTTCTGTGTATGGGTTTGTCAGTTCGATGAAACCAGTGCCTTCCTCGCTTCCATCCGGATGATACGAATGCCCTATTTTGCGTTCTTCTAGATGTCATTTGCAGTCTTTTTTCCTTCGGAATGGAATGAAGGAAAGTAACTGGGATCAAAGCCAATCGAACCTAAAAGTTCCTAGCAAGAGAAAGTGAATTTTGCCACCCCGGTACAGCTCCCCCCACCCCTCCCGAGCGGCAAACCCTAATGTGATAGGATAGGGAAACGGGCAACCATCCGCCCATCCGAGTGAGATTTCCAAAGAGGTCGCTGGATTAGGCTACGACGCCGAAACCAAGCAAGGCCTTTTTGACAGCGAACAGAGTGGTCGTGTCCTACGCTTTAGTGGAACAGAGCCTACTTCAGTAGGCGCACGAAGTCTTCTTTCAGCTGGCAGGTACCTGAGCACGGGCACTAAAGACCACAGTCTGAACAACTTGGGGTCAGAAGGCCACGAAGTGCCTGGGAAATCCGTAGCTCTGCCCTGTTTCTGAGCCGGGAGAACAGCAGAGCGAGCCAGGGAAGAATCCCGCGAGAGTCACGGTGCCATCCTGAAGGTGTCCGTTTACAATCATGTTCTGGTCTGCCCGGTGAGGCTTCGTCATGGTGACGGTCCCAGGCACCCCGCTTCTGGACTGGGCCCCTCTCTGAACGATCTGCGCGCCCTTGAGTCGCAGAGAGGTTCGCTCCCCCCCCCCATATTATTCAGAGGCTTTCAGTGCAGACTAACCATTTGCCAGGCCAGCGTGGACGGGCATAACCCTTTGGCTCCTCCGCCGGGCGCTTTAGCAGGCGTCGTTCCCACAGGAAGAATGTGCAGAAGGGGCTCAGGGACTGACTGCTGCGCTCAGGCCGGAGCTGAACGCCAGGCGAGGTTTCCTCCTTTCTCCCTGAGCCCAGAGGCTCCTCTTCTGTTCCGCTCGGATGCTGAATGCCCTTTAATTGTTTTTAAACGCTCTGCCAGCCCATTCAAATTTATTTCTCATCTGCCTCCGTTAGTGACTCCCTTTAGGCTGTCTTTGTTACCCCGCCTGTTATTGCCTGGTCATTCCGCCGACGGAGCCGCCTCTCCCTTTGCTCGTCCTGCGAAGGGCCCGAGCAGGTGGTAAAGGAGGAGCGGGAATCTGCAGCGCCACAGAATCCTCCTCTTTTCCCTGCCTCTTTCGGAAGGGAAGCCGACCGATTCTATTAT
This sequence comes from Gekko japonicus, assembly GCF_001447785.1. Lineage (NCBI taxonomy): Eukaryota > Metazoa > Chordata > Lepidosauria > Squamata > Gekkonidae > Gekko > Gekko japonicus. The sequence continues at coordinate 11,861 of NW_015174884.1, read as the reverse complement.
GGATGGCCCTGCGAGGGTTCGGAGAGGAATTTCGCTAGCTTCAGAGAGAGAGGAAATCAGATCCCATTGAAATTATAAATTTTAAGTGGATATAACTGTAGAAGTTGCTGAAAGCAACAGTCCCGAGATCCTGGGGGAGAACAGTGTAGGCAAAGGAAAGAGAACGGGTTTTAACGCCGCTGCTTTACACTCGCTGGAATTTATTTTACTAAAAGGGGCCGGCGGAGTCCGGGGTTTATTGAGTTCAGGACTCAGGCATTTCGAGGCCCTTTTGAAAAGAGGACGGGGCATCAGGGTGCAACCCGATGCACACTGGCTTGGGAGTAAGGTGCGTCGGATTGAGTAAAAATGCACAGAAACAGTCTGCCGGTCATTCCATCACCGCAATATGTAAAGACCTGAAGCCGGACCAGCCGCTCTGCTTAAGCCCGGTGGCCCGGACAACAGTTTAGTCTGAGTTCCTTTTGGATTGGGGAAAACCGTGAAACTAGAGGGACTTCGTTCCACCTAGAGGGGGCTGGGATCCGACTGCCGGTTCCATCCTCTTAAACCCAAGCCATTATGTGGAAGAGCGCTCGAATGAAATAAACTCGGGGGGCGGGGGAGATGCTATTTATTTATTTATTTCCATTTGTATCCCGTCCTCCCCGCGAACAGGCTCAGGGCGGTTTACATCAGTCAGTACAGTGTACCATAAAAACCACATAAAACATTTAAAACATTATAAAACAATCAGAGAATCATAAAGTGCTAGTAATAGAGTGCATAATAATATGAATGTAGTTTGGGTCAGGGTGCCAACCGGTTTAAAAGCAGACAGTTTTTTCACATTTATTTAGGAGTAAGGGCTCTTGGTCTCAGCAAGACTGACTTCGGAGTAAACTCCTCACTTGCCTGCCGTCCCTTATAAAACAAGCCTTCTCTCTAGTTTCCTTGTACATGATCACTTTATTTTGCGAATAATTCTCGCCCCCCCCCCCAGTACCCTGTCTCAAGGTAGGATCTAACCCCTTTACTCCTCCAGTCTTTCCCAGACGGTTGCACGATCCGTTTCCTCCCACGATGTAGGTCTAATTAACGGGGAAATGAAAGAGAATTAAAAGCAAAACAAAACACAAAATAGGTTTTTTTTAAACCGTTGAAGCCAGACAAACCGGCGTTTAAGTACGTTATTCAGTAGAAATGACAGCCGCTGCTGTCCTGTGTTCTAGGTGCGGATGGTGAGAGGGGAACTGTTGGACGAAGCCGGAAGCTCTGCTGGGGAGTGGATAGGGTTAATCCGGGCTGCCAGGCACGCACAAGAACAGACCTTGGAAGCTCTTGCTGACCTACCGGGCGGACAGGTACGGAAACACTCACCCATCTCCCTGGCTCTAGCTTTGGGTGACGACGGGTCCTCTTGTCTCCGCTCTCCAAGCTTGCCTTTGCCTCCTGACAGTGTCTCTCTCCTCCTCTCCGCCTAGATTTTCTACCGGACGCTACGAGATGTGCAGCCAGGGGAGGAGCTGACGGTGTGGTATTCTAACTCCTTGGCTCAGTGGTTCGACATCCCAACGACGGCGACTCCAACACACGACGAAAAAGGTAGGTGACAGCACCATAGACAGCGACTCGTTGGAAACGCCGCCAGCACCCCAGATCCTTAATCTTAGTCATAACCACCGGAGTGGCCTGCCATCCCAAACGAGGGGAATCTATTCGACGTCCGTAGGAACAAGGTCCCGTCCCCCTCCCCGCAGCTCAGTCTTGAACATTTTCGCTGGGAAGCGCGTCCAACGGAGCTCGTTTGGAGTTGCTCGCTGGTAAATTGATAGCTATGAGAGATGTTTAATAGAAATATAGAAGGCAGTAGTATTTATTGTTGTTGTATGTATTGCAACATCTGGTTCTTATAGCCTTGGATTAAAGCAAAGGGAAGGACAACTCTTCAGGAGATGTAAACATGGAAATCAATTTAAAAAAATTAAAAATTAACCGGGGAATAAATCTGTTTAGAATGGCGTGCCAGTTAATGAGACTTGCACCTTCCTCTCCCTTCAGACTTTTAAAGTCTAAAGTGTTTCAGAGGCTGATCCTAACTGCATTACTCTAGAGTAAGCCCTACTGAAATGAAGCTTTCGGCTCCAACTATGCTCAATTGGTGTGTAGGGTTTATTGAAATTTGTGAGGCGCACTTCCAAGAAGTCCCGGTGAGGTCAAAGGTGCTTACTCCCGAGTATGGCGTGCAGAGTTAGGGCTGAAGTGAAACAAGACCTAATCCTTAGTCAAGCACTGTGGAGGTACCGGAATCGTTTCTAATTCTTCTAAAGAGGAGGGGAGAGGAGAGCAGAGATCCCGAGCCTTAAAACTGGACAAATGGAGCTGCAGCACTACGTTAGCGGCTGGAAGATTGAACATCAGTTTCATTCAACAAATGTAGTAATAACAGTGTGACGCCTGCCTATCTATTCTATATACTGACTCCCCGATAGGTTACCGTGAAATAAATACCAGTTGCTCTGCTGTAGTGTGTACGGTGTGTACGTGTTTCCGAAGCATCGGTTGTCATCTGCCTTTTCCATCGTGGGAGCTGATCCCCTTCCGATAGCCCTGCGCGCACACCTCCCCCTCCCCCATTGTCTTTTAGAATCTGTTTTGCATCTATTGTGCTGTTAAAGCCATTAATCAAAAACTGCTCGGAGATTATATATAACAGTTGCTTTATAACAGCACATTTTCTTATTTCTTATTATTGCGAGAAAGCACTGGGAAAAGGTCTCTGGGATTCCTGAACGGACAAAATGAGCAGAGTTCGCTGGATCTTTCTCCCAGTTTTAGAGTGCTGGGAGATTCAGACCACCGGATCTACCCCCCCCCCAAAAAAAAAAGCAAGGATAAATAACTTATCTTAGAAATTGATTTCTTTCTCTTGGAGGGGGGAACCTGGCAGGGTTTACTACCCATATTCTCGTTTTCACTCTGGATCTGAAACTTTTGTTAATTCATCCCCAAATTACCTTTTCCATTAAACACCTGTTATTGGTGGTCCGTCTGTTGGTTACAGCTTAGCTAGGTAACATCCTGTTTACACACAATATCAGTTTAACTCTAATCAATATCAGTTTAACTCTAACTCTAATATTTGCAACTTGCAAATATTCCAACAAGTTTCAATTTAAGCAAGAGAAGAAAACAGAACTATAAATCCATTCCATTCATTGCCTTCTGGCAATTCTACTTTGTGAGCTACTGTCATTAAAGTTGTGAGCGAGGCATTTGGCTACTGCATAAATTAGTTTGCTCTGGAGCCATCCTTCCTGAGCTAAGACGAAAATGTGTGAGCCGGAGGCTAAAAAACTGTGAGCTAGCTCACACTAACTCAGCTTAGAGGGAACACTGGAACTTGTGAGGTACAATAATTAATCTTGCCGCTAGGGGAAGGAGGGACTCAGTGCGTTTCCCCCGCATTCTGAAGCGCCTTCCTACGGGCCTGCTTATGCCGGGACTGGGAGAAATGCACTGTACGTTGTATTCCCATACAATTCTCAACATTCGAACCCACAACGCGGCTGATGATAATTGAGCTGCAGTGTTAGAAAGCCGGCAACCAGTTAGATCCAAACACTTGTACTCGGAAGTTTTGTTTGTTTATTTTGCCGTCAAGTCTACAGTTCACTAAGGGCGACTCCCATAGGGCGTTTCAAGGCGAGAGACGTTCAGACGTGGTTTTGCCAATGCCTGCCCCTGCCTTGAGACCCCGGACTGCCTTGGTGATTTTCCATCCAAATACTGAGCAGGGCCGACCCTGCTTAACTTCCGAGATCTGTCACGATCGGGCTAACCTTGAGCCATCCAGGTCTGGGCAACGTTAGTCCCACAGAAGCTTATTTCAGAGACAGGGAAAGGAGACAACGCTCTAGCTAGCCGAGTCCATTGACTTGCATTGCACCAGCCTAACAGATCGAAGATCTCTTCGTTAACATGTACGAGATCATGACTGATGCATGAAGTTACAGGAGACGCGGTTCGGGCTTCTCAGCAATAATGGGTTTGGGCTGAAGCTTGCTTGTTCCTGGAAACCCCCGGGGGTGGTGGTGTTTGAGTGTGTTCGCGACGCTTTTCGTCACAGTCTCCCACTACCTGCAGCAAAAGCAAAAAAGAACTCCTTTGGATCTTAAACGCGCTGCTTTTATGAAACGCCATTCATTTCAGTGGAACTGGACGCAGGTGTGATGAATGCCTGCCCGCGGGAGAAACTTGTTCAGTCATTTTACTGATTTGTCTCGTCAGTTCACAAGGTCTCCGGAATGTCAGGTGACCAGCGGTGTGTGCCGGTTATGGCGTACAGGCTGACCTCGCGCCGACTATTTCAGCAGCGTGGGCGTCTTTTGCAATAGTGACAGTAACGGGATTAGGGACCGAGATGAACTTTTGGCATGGGTCACTTTGCAGAGTTATGGATACCACTACTTCAGGTGAAAGCGGGTGGGTTTAAGGTGGTATGTTCCACTGAAGTTGAGTCATTGCAAGTACCCCTCTTTGGACTGAGATCATCTGAAGGCTGCACCGAAGGGTTCTAAAATCCTCGAGAGTCTGGAAAGCTCGCACTCTCCTTTGGTGATCTCCTACTGAAAGTGTTAGATAGTTTAGTATTTAATTTCTTAATTTCTTAATTCAGCAGAGTTAGCAGAGTAAAAATGAGTCTGAGTCCATGGTAGTTTCAAAATATAAAAAGTTTACTAACAACCTATCAAGGGTAGGGTAAACAGGAGGTAAAATAACAAAGAGCTTTATTTCTACATCCTCTCATCTAGAAAACTTAACGAAGAGTAATGGAGACTGGAGCTTCTTCTTGCTCAGCGACAAAGAGCCATAAAATGCTAAATAGTAACACTCCATTCCCCAATCAGAACAACAAACTAGATCTGTATCTGGCGGGCTTTCTAACTCTCTAAGCAGATAGGATACAAACAAACATGTGATTCAGAACACAGCATTAACTCAGTAAATACTGAATAGAAGTGTTCTAACTTGTAACTTCCAACAGAAAGTTTTCCAGAATTGAAGTGTTGATCAGTTCAAAACCTAGAGACAAGCAAAAAGTCAAAAGTCAAAACAGCAAGAGAGAAGGGAAGGAGGTCCCAACACAGCACACCGGCACTGATTATGAGGAATCAAGAGAGAAAAATAAGGACAGTTGCAGGAGACTTATTATCACAGGATCATAGAGTTGGAAGGGGCCTCCAGGGTCATCTAGTCCAACTCCCTGCACAATGCAGGAAATTCACAACTACCTCCCCCAAACACCCCCAGTGACCCCTGCTCCATGCCCAGAACATGGCAAAAAACAACAACAACAAACCACCCTCCAGGTTTTATAAATACATTATATACACCTAATACAAGAAAACTCATGAAAGGGAATCATGGGCCTAAGCATGGGTGAGGATGCACCCTGCTGGGTCCTGGAGCTCCAGGACTTCCTTGCCCCTGGCTGCAATCCAGCTAGGATGCCACAGTCTTCTGTGCAGGTCATACGGGAAATAAAGCAGAAGAATTTATGTATAAGGCTGAGGTCACACAAACTAAATAATCCACTTTCAATGCACTTTCCAACTGGATTTTTACTGTGTGAACTGGCAAAATCCAGTTTGAAAGTCCATTGAAAGTGAATTATTTAGCAGACCATGGCTGCGGTCGCACACACTAAATAATCCACTTTCAATGCACTTTCCAACCTGATTTTGCCAGTTCACGCAGTAAAATTCAGTTGGAAAGTGCACAGACAGTGGATTGAAAGTGGATTGTTTAGTGTGTGTGACTGCAGTCCACATCAATAGAGACGGAAGGTTACAAACTGGAATGATGCTTGAGTCCTACCTAGGAGGAACAGGTCCTAGAAGGGTAACCAGTCTGATAGCGCCCTTCGGTAGTTGCTTGAGTTTTTGGTGTTTTAATGTTAATCACAACTTCATATCTCAGATGTGATCTCGGAGTTTGTTGGAACGTCCACAGCAGAAGATCCTGACCGGGCCTATTTCCGGAAGCTACACAGTGATTGAAACACGGTTGCCAGCAACAATGTCATTAGGTAGCAACATTCTATAGTTCTAGGATATTAATCAATCTTCTATGGAGTTATTATACCTTCTCGTGTGTTACAGCGACATGTCCGTATTTCGTATATCACTACAAAGATGCTGGAGAAAAGGCTCTGTGAGCAGGGGTGGATCTACTATGAAACTAATGAAGCTTAAGCTTCAGGGCCCCTAATCCCAGAGGGGCCCTGGGGCAACTTTTTTAAAATGAGTGAATTATTCAATAAAATTGATGGCGTTTTTAAAGTGTTTGTTATTACAATAAGGCTATTTTAGTGACAGAATCATAAGCCAGTGGGTTGAAGTACTTAATATTGACCTTAGAATATGCTCTAATACCCGTTCTCCGCCATTTGGGCCTCGAGGTCCTTGCAAGGGCAGCAAGGCCCTTTGGACTTTGTTGGATGTGACACTATTGTTGCTGGTTGAGAAGAAGCCCCCATAACAGTTCAAGCTTCAGGGCCCACAAAATGTAGGCCCCCCAATGTCTCTCTCTGTGTTGGGGGAACGGAATAATTTGGAACTCCTAGCCAAACCCTCAGCATCCCTTTCTCCGGGATTCAATCAGCTTTTAATATTCCGGAACATCTTGTCTTCAGCAGATCATTTTGAGAGTGTTTGTAACCCCCCCATTAATTTACAAAGTCCAGTTTTCCTGCCTACTCTCCCAACGTGCAGTCCTGCAGAGGGAACAGCCAGTTTGTTACTAGACAGAGCGCTTCTGCGTCTGCTGTCCGCACTCAGTCTTCATTTGAAACCGCCCAGATAACACGCATTAGATCTGTCACATTAGAGTCGTCTTGTTTTTTTGGCGTGCGCGCGGGGTGTGTGTGTGGATTCCTCAACATCGGGATCCAGGCTATGGCTAATACTGAAAACGAAGCTCTGCAGTCCACAGGCGTTTGCCTGTCCTTTGAATCTAACGACTGTAATTGACTGATCCAAACGACGTAGTTTCAGTATGAGATTAAAGGTTTGTGCTTGTTGCAGGGAAGCCTCAGAATAAGGTTGAAAGGAAGGCAGAACATTAGGACATTGATCAGAACATTGCGGCTGGAATTGTTGGCTTTATCCATCCCGAATGTCTGAGATGATCAGTTAAGAAGCGTTCGGTCGGTAGGTACAAGTTGGCTGAGACGTGCTGGTGCTCCGATCTGTGGAGATTGCAAGTAATTTAAAGGATAAATTTACCTTCCTTCCTTCCGGGGCTGTCATTTTGAGGAGAGCAATGGCTCTGAACCTCAACACTGCCAATAGTCAGTCACAGGTCTTCCTTGTTGGTATATAGACAGAGTAGTCTGGTGTCTGTCTGTGATGACGAGGTGTGCTTTTGGGGGTGATAAAGGTGTTGGGAGAAAGGAATCTTCTCGTTCCTTTCTAGCCCAAGTATTATAAAACACCAGACACCAAAGTAGCTCTAACCCACTGAACTCAGCGTCACTTCCCTATCAATGTTGCCTCTAATTTCCCCCCTATTGAGCCGAGCTGTTCACATCCTGAGCAGAATATATCAGAATATAAATACCAGCGTGGATAATAAAGTTTCTTGGATGTCTGAGGAGCCTAAGAGTCACAAACAGTGTTGAACTGGAACAGAACCGAGTTTAGGATCCGGTTATTTTTCAGCATATCTTTCCTGCATCCTTTTAGATTTCTGTTAAATACTATTATTGGAGTTACAACTATAAAACACCTAACTTGCCTCAACTAGGGCAACAGGAAAAGTGGATGATTTCAATGCTAGTCAGTCCAGCACTTCTTCACACAGAGAGTGATTAAAATGCAGAATTCGCTGCCAGAAGATGTCTTGATGACTACAGGAGTAGGCAGCTTTAAAGAGGGATTAGATAGATCTATGCAGGACAGCTCTATTAGTGGCTACTAGCCATGGTGACTGAGGGGAACCTCCATGTTCAGAGGCAGTCAACCCCTGAGTCCAGTGCCAGGAGGCAACATCAAGGGAAGGCCTCAGCCTCTATTACTCTGTGGCTGGCCTTCCAGAGGAACTGTTTGGCTACTGTGTGAGACAGGATGCTGGACTATATGGACCACTGTTCACTCTTCTTATGTTCTTATGATTCCATATTAAATATGTGCAAGTCCTAAAGACCCCAGCAGGACTTGCTTCCATGGTGTGGACTGGGACTGGCCTTGCCAGCTTCTTTCCACAGAATAGGGTCCTGTACCCTCAACAGCTGTTGGGCAGGCAGACAGCAGCCAGGTGAACTTTTTCCCAAGGCTACATTTGCTTGGGGCGCGCTTTTATCGCAGCTGCTTCTGGTCACAGAGGCCCGTCTTGAGACAAAGAAGCCCACTTAAAACTGTCACGCAGTGACTTTTTAATGGCGAGCAGGCATGGGAACCCGGTGATCTCCGGGCCTGTTCTAAAGCTCTAACCTGCGCACCGCGCTCCAGAACGCTTCGGTTAGACGGGCGCCCCAATCCTACAAGGATCTCCCGAGGAAAATTAGCCCCGTTGATATAAACGGAATTAATAGAAGGTTCTGCGGTCACACACACTAAACAATCCACTATCAGTGCACTTTCCAACTGGATTTTACACAGTGTGAACTGGCAAAATCCAGTTGGAAAGTGCATTGAAAGTGGATTATTTAGTGTGTGTGACCACAGCCCTGGGATAAGAACCGCCTTAAATCGGGTTATGAAAAGACTGCTGTTGAGCCTCCAATAAAGCAGGTGTTCCTTCCTTCCTTCAATACAACCGGACCGGCTCAGTCAGTTCCAGATCAGTTTCAAGCTAGTGAGATTCATTCTCAGCAGAAGGTAGCTGCGAAGGTGGAAAGGGGACGGGAGGGGAGTGGGGAAGGGAGAGAAGCCCTCAGCTTGGATTTCGGGAGGGCAGCTCTTTGCCCGCCACGGCAGCTGAAAAGCGCAGCCTTGACAAGATCGTCATTAAGAGAAGGTTCTTCTGACTCCCATTGCTGGCCTTGTTTGCCCCTGAAGTGTTCTGTTCACGGGTCGCAGCCGTCTTACCTGCCTCGCTCTGGGTGCAAGGGAACAGGATTACTGAAGCTGTTCAGACTCGGGCTGAAAGTGAACAGTCACAAAGGCGCTGCGGAGCGCTGAGACACATCCCCCCCCTCTTTTCACATTCCTGTCGTAGCACCCCCCCCGCGCCCCCGGTGGCAGGGACTGAGATGCTCGCCAGTTATCACGCGAAAGGCCACCAAGGCAAGCCAATCAGGACTACAAGAGAGTAACCGCGCAACACTTAACAGGATGAACCACACAGACAGACAGACAGACAGACAGACAGAGAGACAGACCGACCGTTGGGGACGCGGGCTTTCATCATTCACGGTGCGCTAAAGTGCTCCAAAGGAAGGGAGGGGGAAGCGGGCCTGGGAGTGAAAGACTTATTTTTCTGCTGAATGAATGGACGAGTTCACACTAGTTGATTCTTGCCTTCCGTCTCCTTTCAAAAGAGCGTTTGGCTTGTTGATGCCAGCAGAAGGAGCTCTCTAGTCTCTTCGGAGTTTCCCCGGCCTCCTTTCCTGCAAGTCTGCATCGTTTCGACGAGCGACTTGGGAGCTTCTTTTAGACCATATTTCCGGGAGCTTCTCGTTTAAGCCAAACCCAAAGGCGTCCATATCTGTAAAGCCTAGAACCCTGGGCATAGTAGTTGAAAGGTTTGTAGAAGGCTGAGAGTGATACGTAGAACTTGGGGGCTTATCAGCATAGAATGATGGGTGCATAAAAAGAATGGAAATGATTGTGCATTCCCCTGATATTTAAGGACAGGGAAATGCAGTGTTTATATTTGGTGGTGTGGAGTCTATGGCTGCGGTCTCTCTCTCTCACACACACACAAAATAATCCACTTTCATTCCATTTAGTTCTGTTTGGTGATAGTGAGATATTGAAAAAAATGGTAGTTAGCAGAGATAAGATAGTCCAGCAGTCCCGGAATAAAATAATTCAGACTCAGAGTCCATGTGTGATTAAAATATAAAGTTTTTACTAAATTCTAGCATGGGAAGGGTAACTGGGATGAAAATAACAACAGAGCAAAATCTGCTACATCCTTACTCTACAAAGACAAAACCAGAAGAGAGACATTATGGCTACTCTTCTTCTTCTTCAGAACACCAAACAAAGACGGGAAGAGAGCCATAAAATGCTAATACACCTTGACACTTTAGTCTCAATCAAATTCCTAGATCAGGGAGAAGATTCCCGGGTATTCTACAGCTAAAGAACATTGGTTACATGAAAAACATGTGACTTCCTGTGAGTAACATAAACAAACATTTAACCCCAGATATACTAAGTGTTTTCAACTTGTAATACCCAACACCCCTTCTCAAGTTAAAACACGAAAGTCATGCAAATTCAAACATTCACGAAGAGTCTCAAAACATTGCTTGTCAAGCAGCTTGGTCAGGATATTGGCACTCATCTGATCAGTGGGACAATATTGGAGTTCAATCAGTCCTTGGTCTTGCAGCTCTTTCAGGTAGTGACATTTGAGTGCGATGGTCTTGTTTTTAGATTTGGTGCCTTCACCTTTGCAGATGGCGATACAAGCTTGATTGTCCTCAAAAAGTATTATTGGCTTTGGTTCATCTATGCC
>NW_015174884.1:0-647 GCF_001447785.1 Gekko japonicus | reverse complement strand
TTAAAAATAGCACAGACGTTTTTTTTGGGAAACTTTTTCTGGATTAAGGGGGAGCAGAGAAGAGTTTTTTCCTTTTTCTTGAGCTTGCCTAGCCATTGCAGGCAGGACAGAAGGGGAGAGAAGATTTGTGTCTATACTGCTTTACGCGAAGGGCTGCATCACGCTGCTGGAAGAAGGAGATAAAAAGGAAACTCCGCTTAACCCCGCGCTGACCAGACCCAGACGCCTGTTGCCGGTTCACCTCTGTTGAAAGGATTGGTAAAGTAAAAAATGGCTTCTCCAAAAAATCTTTCTTTCTTCAATATTCCACCTTTATCTAAAACAAATTACAACTGGTGGAAGGGATCAATTGAATGGGCTCTAGAATCTCAGTCTGCTTTGCATGTACTTACTAAGGATGTTCCATGATCCGCAAAAAGAGATATTTAAAGAGAAAGATGGTTTTGCAAAATCTTTAATCCTTGAGAGTGTTATTGCAAGCGACAATCAAAAGCTTTTAACGTGCAAATCTGCAAAACAAATGATAACCCATCTAGATGAAAAATACAATGGAAAATCGAGAGCTAACACTCTCTTTCTCATTCAACATTTGTTTAATGCAAAAATGAGTGTTGCAGTCTCACTGATTGCACATTTGAACAAAATTA
>NW_015174883.1:617131-622195 GCF_001447785.1 Gekko japonicus | reverse complement strand
ACATAAGCTCATATCGTTACAATGTTCTCAACACCCCAATCAAAATCAATGAATTTGAAAAATGGTTCACTTTGGCATGACAATGTCCATTATTTGTATTGAAAGACTCAGTCATTCCAGTTCGCTGACATTTATTGAGCAACTAGGAATGATTTTGAATTACTTATCCCTGATGTTTTGACCTGAAAAATCCTTTTTTTCAATTTAATTTCTCTCTTGAGTGAACTGAAGCCTTTAAAACAAATAAACAAATGTCAGAACATTTTCTGTTCCATTGAATAAAGGGGGGAAACTATGCATTTTCCAATAAGTAAATTAGTATTATATGTTATAGGTATGCTAATGTTTAAGTGGTGTACACTGTACATATAAATATTATACACACCACATATAAAATCATTAATCATGGAGACTTAGAACATATAAATATACAAAATCAACAACAGAAAGCAGAACCAAAAATGCCAATAAGAATGACAAATTAATGCAAAAGGAAATTAAACAGGGAATATATTCTAGCAATAACATAAGCAGAGTGGGAAGCATTTACCCTCATGGAACTCACAATCTAAAATTTCACATTGTCATTTTTTAAACAAATCTAATTTTTCCCCGGTACTTACTTCTTCTTTTTTGGGGGGAGGAGGGGGGTCAAACAGTGTATTCATTGCTTGTGCATAAACATTTCTATTAAGCACTTGAAAACCAGTGTTTTGGGCACAGTTTGATGACCTTTCCCCCATAAATTATTTTCACCAATGTAGTTCTTAAGTAACATACATCTAAATAACTAGTCAGATAGGCAGGCATCCAGGAATGTATATTTGTTTGGCTTCCCTCAGGTTTTCATGTTTCATAGAGCTGACGATCACATGAGCAAATTTTCACAAACAGAAACGCTGCCTATATCAGCTAGAGTGTGTCAGGAGTGACAAAATACATGGACTAAGGACTCCAGGAAGCATTCAAGTTGCTGCCTAGAATACTCACTATGGGTGCCATCATCTTAGAAGCTTGAATGTACTGGCTGTGGAGACCTGCATGATGTGGTAAAGCCTGTATAGCACAACTTAAAAGTTGCCTAGGGACTGTCATTCAAAATATAACCAAAATGGATGTAAAAAGTTACTAAAGTTACTAAAAAAGTTACTAAAAGGGAGGCATTTGGCTATCATTATTTTCAGAATAAAGAAAAAAAGAGTATGATTTAGTCAACTGAAATGTAAATACTGTAGCCAGTAAAGCAAATACAAGCAACTGCAGTATCTTTATTTCATTCAACGGATGAAAGTGATTTTGTAGTTAATTTTTATACTCACAGACCCATCTGGATTTTTTTAAAGAGCATCAAATGCGTGTATTTGAAAACATGCCATGAATATATCACAGTGACAAGACCATACAACAAGAAATACTTGCAATTAAGAAATTTCTAAAGATTCCCCTTGAAGCAGTATGCATAATTCCTTTCTAAAGTATCTAATTTTTCTATTATCTCTGTGCTTCCTGCAGAGTTACTGTGGACAACATCTTTTAGATTCTCATTAGTCAGAAACACTACTGCGTTAAAAAAAACCTACAGGGAAGCATTCCAACGAGAATACATGAATATTTGCTCTTTTGTCATCCTCCTCACTGAAAGCATAGAATTAAAGATGTTTATAGATGACAGTCATGCTGCCTTATTCCCAGCACTGAGGGGCAAACCACATCTTTCACATAACCATGTGTACCTTTTGTTTCATATTTCATATCACTTCCCCAATGAAATAAAAACAGTGTGAGGGGGAGTAATTTAAGTTGAAGAATGGCCAAAAGGGAAAGGGTTAGGATACCCCCCCCATTCCTCTTCTGAAATACGGAACTTTCAAAGGTCGCTTTTGTTTAAAAGGAAAATGTCACTCACAAACAGCTCTGTGTCTAGCAGATAACAGTATATAAACTAGATTATTATGTGAGGTGAACAGGGAGTAAAAGAGACTTGCTAGGAGGTATTAAAAAATTACATGGGTAATTTCCCACCCACCCCTTTCAAGTCTGCATGATTCAGCTTTTCTTTACTCCTTCTTGTTAAACATTTATGTGACCAGATGTGTGAACCAAGGAGTAATCAACCCATGGCTCCTTGCTGGTGCCTTGAGATCAGCCAGCAGCAGAATCCTGGACCAGCACAAGATGTCTATGAAGACTGGGAACTTCTGGAGATATGGCAGAAGCCTATTTATCAATTTCTCCCTTAGAACCTTCCACAGGCTCTTATTGTTCCATCGTTTTGACCTTGATTAGTCACCCTTATGTCTGTTTTCTTACATGAAGCCTCTAACTTGAATCGTATCCTTTTCTGCTTTTCCTGCTTGTACGAATGAGAAAAGGGTGGGATTCATTAATTCCTCCATCCACTGCAGACTCTTCCCTGTGCTGTCCCTGGCAATCCACTGATTCCAGTACCATGACTTCAGGTGAAACAGCAGGCTGCCATGGGAGGGGGAAGAACTCCCCAGGGGACTGCTGACAGCCCTGGAAAAAAAATTAAGTTCTCTTTCATAGAGGCTTAATGTGAAGAAATGGGTAGCTGAAGCTTTTCATGAAACGGAGGTAATTTTTTTAAAATTCATTGTATTTGTAGTCTGCCTTTCTCACTGGGGCTCCAGGCAGGTTACACAGTATAAATCATAGGATCATCAAATCACAAAGTTGGAAGGGGCCACACAGGCCATGGAGTCTAATCCCCTGCTCGATGCAGGATCAACTTAGAGCATCCCTGGCAAGTGTTTGTCCAGTTGCTAATTTAAGACTGCCAGTGAGGGGAGCTCACCACCTCCCTAGGCAGCTGATTCCACTGCTGCACAACTCTTACTGTAAAAGCGTTTTTCCTAATAGCCAGCCAGTATCTTCCCGTCTTTTTGGAGTCATCCTCTGCTGCCAACAAGAATGGCGCCCTGCCCTCCTCTAAGTAACAGCCCTTCAAATAATTAAAGAGAGCAATCATGTCAGTCAATGCAAATCAATAAAATGAGACATCGAATAAACAGTGTAATCAAACTCTTCTGTTTTGCATAGTTTGTGAAATTACAAAAGCATGTGGGCTTTCCTGACCACATCAGGCAGGTTATTCCAGAAGGTAGAGCCATAATATACATGTGTACAGGCCGTTATTCATATTGCTGGGTGGTGCTTGCAGAAGGCTCTGCTTAGATAAATGAGCATAGTAGGACAGGTGGTCCTGTAGATGTGGAGGACCAAAGTCATGAAGATAGATCCAGGTGGGCAGCTGTTTTAGTCTGAAGCAGTAGAACAAAGTTTGAGTTCAGTGGCACCTTTAAGACCAATGAAGTTTTATTCAAGATATGAACTTTTGTGTGCACGCACACTTCCTCAGATACATTGAAATGGAAGGTTAACAGCTCATACATTTAAGAAGAAGGTGAATTAGCATACAACATGAGAATGTTTTAACAGATGCAGAAACTAAACCGGAATAGCTAGTTAAGTTTATATGGTCACCATTTGTTTGGATTTAATTATGGGGAAAACATAGTAATGAAAATGAATATGTCAAAATAGGAGACTGATTATGTAAAAGTATCCTTCTCCATTGTGGAATGCTAAAAATAATTAACCAAGACAATGTTGTTATGCTTCGTTCATCTCCTCTCAAGCATGGAGATAACTGACAGCATCCTTTTCTCTGAGGTAAGGTGAATGGCTGTGCAGTGTGTGTATGTCACCAGATCAGAGACATACATTCCAATATTCATTGCATTACATTACAATCACTATTCCAATATACTATTCTAAAAGAGAAATACGCTAAATTAAAGAGCATGTATAGTCCTTCTTGGTGAGAATACATGTGTAAGCTATGTGTATAGCTTTGGAAAAAGTGCAGAAAAGGGCAACTCGAATGATAAAAGGGTTGGAACACTTTCCCTATGAGGAAAGGTTAAAGCGCTTAGGGCTCTTTAGCTTGGAGAAACGACGACTGAGGGGTGACATGATCGAGGTTTATAAGATTATGCATGGGAAAGAGCAGGTAGAGAAAGAGGTACTTTTCTCCCTTTCTCACAATACAAGAACTCATGGGCACTCCATGAAATTGCTGAGTGGTCAGGTTAGAATGGATAAAAGGAAGTACTTCTTCACCCAAAGAGTGATTCACACACGGAATTCACTGCCACAGGAGGTGGTGGAGGCTACAAGCATGGACGGCTTCAAAAGGGAATTAGATAGGCACAAGGGGCGGACCCGCAATACTCGCGAGGGGGGGGGAGGGACCTCCATACATGAGGCAGAGGAGGAAGCAGGAGGAGGAGGTAAGTTCCCCCCATCCCGCTGGTTCCTCCCCCATCTCCTCTACCCCCCCTCGATCTCCTCCCCTTGCCTTCCCCCCCTGCTCTGAAGTGAGCATCACAAACACAATTTTAAACATTTTAAATCCTTACTCACTCTCTCCACCTGCCTGCCCCTCAATCATGAAAAATCAGGCTGGAGAGAGTCCAGTTTGGTGGGGCCAGGAACAGAGCAGCGAGGCAGGAGGGGATTGAGCTGCTGCCTCTCCTCTTCCTCATGGCTTTTGCAGGCTGAGCCTGCCACTTTCCTCCTTTCCCTCCCAGCGCCCAAATGATCTTGTACGCACTGCACTCCTTGGCTCTCCAGTGCAGCTTATCAACCGCGTAGGGATCCCACTGCTGACACCCAGGCTCAGGTCTTCTTTCATGGTCGATGGAGGCAGTGGCATGTGGCTGCCTTGGGGTCCTCCTCCTTTGGGTGCTGGAGCTGTGTAACACCTGGGCGGATGGAGGCGCTCGGCTCCCCGGTCCAGGAAATGCTTCTGGCAGAAGCGCCGCCACCACCAGCCACCCAGAGGTAATTAAAGGAGGAGATTGGGGTGGAAATGCAGAAAACTGATAGGGAGCACGCCCCAGTGACCCCCCCACACTGGCTACAGCCCTGCCTCCTACTTCTTTCCAACCTCTAGCTATGGTGCTGCTTTCACTTGAGTTTAGAATCTTTTCCTACCTAGTTCCTTAGCTGCTTTCCCCCCCCGCTTTCTCCCCCCTCCCC
>NW_015174883.1:570460-616945 GCF_001447785.1 Gekko japonicus | reverse complement strand
GCTCGGCCTTGCTGCTTTCTTCCCCCCCAAGCAGCGGCGGCGGCGAGAGAGGTCGCAGAGCATTCCCTGCGCATGCGCAGGAAATGCTCTGTCAGTTTTGGGGGGATTTAAATATCCCCCGATAGTTTTTTAAAGTTTTAAGATTTTTGTGCACACCTGGGGACCGCCCCGCGTGTGCACAAAACTCTCCCTTCCCCCCCAGGTGCCCCCGGTGCGCGGATTTAGGTATCCGCACACCAGAGGGTGACTTCAGAATTAGATATATAGATATGGAGCAGAGGTCCATCAGTGGCTATTAGCCACAAGGTATAGATAGGGGCTCTGTGGCAAGTGATGCTCTGTCATCTTGGTGCTTGGGGGGGCAACAGTGGGAGGGCTTCTAATGTCCTGGCCTCACTGGTGGACCTCCTGATGACACCTGGTATTTTTGGCCACTGTGTGATAGAGTGTTGGACTGGATGGGCCTTTGGCCTGATCCAACATTGGCATCTCTTATGTTCTTATGTTCTTAAGGACTGGATGAGTTTAGCATATGTAGCAAGATTTTTTTTAAAAAACCAATATCCCTGTTAAGTCTAGGGGAGGTTTTTGTTCCAAGTGTTGTAATAATTTGTAATTTCCTTTTCCAGTCTGTTCCTGAAGTTACTTTGGAATAAAACAGCTACTTGAAGGTCACCCATTGAATGTCCTAGAAGGATGAAGTGTTCTCCTACAGGTTTCTCAGTCTTGTAATTCTTGATATCAGTCTTGTGTCCATTTATCCATTGGCATAGGGTTTGACCTGTTTGCCCTATGTAGAGAACTGGAGGGTGTTGTTGGCATTTAATGGCATATACAGTGTTAGAAGATAAGCATGTGAATAAGCCTGAGATGGTATAGCTGATGTATTTAGGTCCAGTGATTGTGTTGTCTGGGTGTATGTGGCAGCAAAGTTGGCATCTGGGTTTATTGCAAGCTCTGATACCAGTGTCCATGTTCCAATTAGATGTTGCATTACTGTGGGTGAGGAGTTATTGTAGATTGGGGGGATGAAAAGGTTTGGCCCTGACAGTACTTGTGAAAGAGAACTGTCCTTATCCAGTAGAGGTTGTAAGTCATTGATTATGTGTTGAACTGTTTTGAGTTGAGAGATGTATGTGACCATTAATGGTGTTCTGTTAATGTCTCTTTGGACCTGTCTTGTAACAGGTTTTCTCTGGGTACCATTCTGGCTTTGTTAATCAATACAAGAACTCATGGGCACTCAATGAAATTGCTGAGCAGTCGGGTTAGAACAGATAAAAGGAAGTATTTCTTCACCCAAAGAATGATTAACACATGGAATTCACTGCCACAGAAGGTGACGGCGGCTACAAGAATGGAGAAGAGGGAATTAGATAAGCACTACCTTATACCAGAAACCTACAGACTGCAATCCACTATATACAGCCAGGTTCTATGCTACAGCCACTTCTTCTCCAATCCCACAGACAGAGATTCCCACCTGAGGGATCTACAACAAAAGTCTTTAAAAAAATTAAAGTATTCTGTTCCCTTCTCCCCCCATGATCCTGTTAGTAGCAAAAGTCTGATAATAGTACTTGCTTTCTGTGTTAAGGAGAAACTACACATTGTCTGTAACCAGGATTGCCAACAGGCTTTGGAAAAAATGTTCTGCCCCTTTAATTGAGGCTTAAATGTGTAAACTGGCAACTGAAGCTTTTCATGCAGGGAGATAAATAACATCACCTGGCAAATAAAATCCTATTAAAACTCTGGTAATGGGAAAGGAATTTCTTCTTTCATCTAGGCAGTTGGCAACCCTACAACAAATAGTTTAAAAAACCAACTGGGTTTAAATATATATTTAAATAAACATCAGCATTATGAGGGTCTTATTTTCAGTGCAAGTTGCTGGGGAGAAAAGGTTGCTTGACCCTTTGTCCACCAGGCAGAATCACACGACACCTGTCTACCTCTCCACAGGGTTCTAGATGCATGTTAACACAGGTCATGAAAGAAAGAAAGAAAGAAAGAAAGAAAGAAAGAAAGAAAGAAAGAAAGAAAGAAAGGGGAGGAGGGAGGGAAAGCACCTGGGAGAGTGATTTAGAGCCAGAAAATGGCTGTCAGTGAAAGAGCAGCTCATCCTCCTTTGCTATTCTCCACTGAAGACTTTCTTCCTTAACCCCCCCCATGACATCACCACTATAGTGTGTCTTTGCTTGCATTTGCATATAATATGCACTTTTATCTATTGTTTCCCTATGCCTTGAACATGAAATAGTTTGAATTCTGTATTTTAAAGTCTGTAATTATTATAGTGCTATTACTTGTGTCTTTTTTTACAGCTATAGGTTGCCCAAAAAGGTAAATTTCTGAGCACTACTATCTCACTTCTATGACCTTTCTGTAGTGGATTGTGCTCTAATAAATGGCTGTACTCTGAAATAATTGGAGCTTTACCACTGATATTTTATCATTTTCTAGGTGAAGCATGGTCTAGTCATTAAGTGAGAAGGTCATAGTTTAGCCATGGAAAATATGTTACAGAACAGATAACTTCTCTGTGGCACAATGCATCTCTCTTCAGTAATCGGTCCTACGGAAATTTCAAGCAGGACATTCAAGATGTCAAAAACATGGATGAATCTATAAAAAGGTTCCTCTTAAAAACACTGTTGGAAAGGCTTCTTTCTGTTTTATGTAGTTTGGTGAATGGTGTTTCTTATCTTTATATATAGATAACATTTTGTACTAGGAGCAGCTTTTGAATCTTTTTAATCTTTATTGTGGGCTTTAGGAATCAGTGTTAATCCCAGAACCAGCAGGAAATCTATTCTCTAGAGTTGCTAAATGTACATCTGTTTTGATAGAACACTGCTTGTCTTTTACAGAGTTGAGAAAGACCTTGAAAATGAAACATAAACTACATCACTTTGAAAATCATTTCTAGTAATTGTTTTGTTTTCAAAAAATGTTTTTATGTAGGCAGTATTTCAGCTTCTGTCAGAGATATGCCTTAAATTTTGGAGCACAGTAGATTTATTAGAACACTGGGGGCTGTCAATGCTCATTTAATCTACAGGAAGAAATTGCAAAAATATGTAGTTTGTTAAATATGCAAAGTTTTATAGTAACATTGTCATCAGTATTAGTATCTGGGGGGGGGGGGTTAAAAGCAGCAGACAGGTGTTCATTGTTAGAATTTAATCCCTAATTCCTCAGTTAAGCATGAGGGTTTGCAGTAGGTGACCTTTTTCAGCTAGGGGAACTGAACAGGTTAATTTGGAACAAAGAGAGAAAGAGGCAGACAGAGACTGTTTTGAATCATACTCCATGTATAAATAAGCTATTATTATTTTTAAAGAAAAACAACACTATAAAACTTGTTACCCAAACTAGTCTGTCTCCATTTTAGATGGGGGAATTAGCAGGAAGTCCGAACTGACAAGATGGGCATAACAGTTGGGATCTACACCTGTGTATACCATGGTCAGTTTCAAAGAGAAAGACTCTCAAAATGATTTGGACTAAGTTTGAAGGAAGATTTTTTTTAATGGAAAAATACTGGTTAAATGAAAATCATACACACCAAAGCAATCAAATAACACACACAAACAAGGCTACAGAGAAATGGAGGAGCTTAGAGACATAGAGGTAGTTATGGGGTGATATTTACCATCCAGATGTGCAGAAGTCCATGGAAGGGAGATCGTGAATGACCAGCATATCATGAACAAAAGTGGACCCAAATTGTGAGTTTGGGGGTGCTACTCTGTTAGGCACCCTAGAGTGACACACAGAGCTGTGGCTGGGCAGCCATTTTATAGACTAGAGAAGGTGTCCTGCAGGGCAGGATTATGTGTTTAAACAAAGGACTGAGAGGTTTCCCAAACTTTGATCAAAAAGGTGTGATGGCTCCCTAGTGGGTGCATCCTGGAGTGTGCATGTAGGGTTGATAGCTGATATTATCTGATACTTGTTTTTGGTAACTCAGAGAATAGCCCAGGAAGAGGGGCCATAAAAGACAGAGTAGGTGTTTTGCAGAGAAATGTTGTTAAAGGAGATTTACACATCAAAGAGACAAAGGAGCTTTCAGAGAAAGAAGAGCTCCATATTGGGATGTGCTGAAATGCGAAGAGCGCTGATATTTATCTTGGGGAGGGGGGAGATTGTACATAAAAAGACAGATGGTCTGTTTCCCTGTCCTTGGCAAGTTCCCATTATCATCTGTGTGTCCCCTTCAGGACTACCCACAGATTCAGGAAGAAGGCTTTGGGGACCCTGGGGTAATTTAGAGGTAAGGGTGCCTGTAAATGCAAGTGTAACAGGTTTCCCTCTGATGCAGGGTATATTGGTGGGGTCACACACTATACTGTCCTTTTCTCTGTGACAGGTGTAGAGGTTCTCTTGTACACAACAGCTGCAAGTCTGGGTTTACCTGGCTGCTTAATATGAGTTTAATTTTAGCTAGTTCCAGCAACATTTTGCTTCTCTAGAAGTGTTGTGTGTGTTAAATGTATGGATTGCTTTTGATCAATGTATTTGAAATGCTTGTTTAATTGATAATTCATTTTTATTCCAGGATAACCCATTGAGATCATCTTGTTGAACTTTCTGTATACCCCTACTGGACTTGGAGTAAGCTCAGTCCAATGTGTTACAATATATTTCAAGAGAGATGTAGACCCATTATTAAAATGCTAAATTAATGAAATATTTGGTATTCTAGTTTACAGATAGATCTACCAAATGTAAGGATTATTTCTTCCATCAGATGTAAACTATACAATCTTCTTCTTCTTCTTCTTCTTCTTCTTCTTCTTCTTCTTCTTCTTCTTCTTCTTCTTCTTCTTCTTCTTCTTCTTCTTCTTCTTCCTCTTCTTCCTCCTCCTCCTCCTCCTCCTCCTCCTCCTCCTCCAATGTATTACATTCATTCTCACTTCTGGCTACAAAAACAACAACAACAAAGGGAAATGGTGATATGTGCTCAAAGGCTGGGATGCTCACTTTTTGCTCACCTCTGAGGCTTCATTTGGATGGATTTCTCAGCATGGCATAAAAGCATTCGCTGAAAGGAAAAGGAGAATACAAGCAATATCCTGCCCCTTTCTCTTTAGAAGCTGTTCCTGTTTTTCTGAGAATCTCTTACTGAAAGACTTTGTGTAAGTTGCACACTTTCTAGCCCACACTCTGACACATCCCTGCAACTCTGATATTTGCTGAACTTCTCACTTGTGTCACAATTAGTAACTTCAGCTCAAGTAATATGTTGAGAAATGGACTAATTTATGGTTTTATATCTGCTACATACGCAACACATGGACTGTGCACAGATCTGTATACCATGGGCCAAAGGAAGCTCTTTGCATCACCTACTGTGAGAGCCTTCACATAGGGAACACTTGCCTGCATTTTATGTTAATATAGCTTGCACACATTCCGCTTAAGGCATTATGAGAAGAAGAAGCACATGTTAGCCATTGTGAGCAGAGAAAACAACCAAGAAGGAGACATTTCCCCATTGCTAAAGACACGAGATGTCACACAGGATACGGACTGGATTTGCATCTGAATTGCAGTTTCCTGTTGATGGTACCTTGTTCGTCTGGGAAAGCCATGATTCATCTGTACTTCAAAGAGGATACAGGAAGCCACCATTCTAAAAGCCTTTCAGCTTGGTCCACTAATGAAGGCTTAAAGGGAGGGGCCCTGGGACATCTTGGTGCAATTCTCAAGTTGGTTCCTTAAGAAGAAGATCCAAGAACTGGCGAGCATAAACGGTGGCTTCTTTCTCAATGAAATTAAAGTACTCAAGTTTCCTGACCCGCATCAGACACACTCTCAAACCAGTGACGTCCAAGCTTAGGGTAGCTAACATTAGATATAGATGGCTCCCAATGGGAAAGTTACAGGTCTCCTACAAAGGATCATCTTACCTAGCAGCAAATGAAGAAATGGGACTGGAAATGCTACGTGGCCAAAGATATATTTTTTTTACAGCAGCTAAATCAAGTAAGAAATTTCCTAATGTTCCCAAATTCATTCCATTCGTCATCCGCTAACCGAGTACTCATCTCTATATATGGCATTCCTCAAGTTCCATACCAACAATCTAATTTGGTGCCAAATTTTAACCATCTCAAACCATCCATTACTCGGAAGTTGCCTAGCCATACCTCACTACAACTACATTCTAATATCTCTCATTTAATCCAATAAACTATAAATTACTTGTTTCTAATATAAGCATAAATTGTAAGGATTTATTTTATTTTTATATATTTTATTTTTTCTCCACTTTTTTGATTTTTAATGTTAGCATCCACCCCCTCTACTTCTGAGGTACTTTTCATACAATTATTTTACTATTATAATATTCCTTATGTCCCTTCATTTTTTTACTAATTTTTATACCTTTATTTCATCACCAACCACTTCATTGAAAATTAGTGCAATTTAACTAACCATTTTTCAACACAATTCCAGAGTCTTCATTCACACATACACCTAATTATTTTTACTTCTCATAAATTAATTATGATCAATAAATTTAACTAAAAATTTTCAACACATTTCCATAATCTTTTACATTCAACAATTTCTACATTCCTTCATTTTTTACTAGTCACAAATCTCTCCCTTATTATAAAAGAGTTTCGGTGCCAGAATTCTAAAATTGGCCCCTTTAGTGTTAGGCCGAAAAAACTGCCACTCGGAAGACACTGGCTGGGTTCATTGGCTGCTTTGTGCAGTCCCGGCCAGCGTTCCAAGGTCATTTACATATGGAAGCTGATTGGACTACACTCCATTCCACACCTCAAACTCACCCCCCCCGCAAGGCAGTTGGAATTTTCAGTTGGGAGAGGAGAATGATGTCAGCTGCTCCCTAGGCAGAGGCTGTGTGTGTGTGTGTGGGGGGGTTGTAAAGACAGATAGGCAGATAAACGTTGGCTGATGGTTGCCAACTCCAGGTTCGAACTCCAGGACATAGGGTTGCCAACTCCAGGTTGGAAACTTCCAGGATATTTTAGGGATGAAGCCTGCTGAGGGTGGGATCTGAGGAGGAGGAGGAAGAGGGGGACCTCAGACAGATACAATGCCATGCTGCCCACACTCCAGACAAGCTGTTGCCAGTCTCCAGGTGACAGCTGGAGAGATCTTAAAGCTTTGGTGCTACTTCAAAGTTCCCCAGGAGCCCAAAACAGAGTAGTGTTTTGGAAAATCTTGAGGAATTGTTTGGTGCATTTACGATGGGGCTCCTGGGGAACTATTGTTGCCAATCTTGGCCCAGCAGCCATCAAACCATTCTCTTCAACCCCCTGCTGTGCAGCTGACTTTCCCCTAGGGTTGCCAATCTCCAGGTGGGACCTGGAGATCTCCCACTGCTACAATTGATCTCCAGATGACAGAGATCAGTTCCCCTAGAGAAAATGACTGCTTTAGGAGGGTAGACCCTATGACATTATACCTGCTGAGTCCTTCCGCCCCCCCCCCGCCCAATGCTGCCCTCTACAGAATCCACCCCCCAAACCTCGCCGATGCCTCCGTCGCCTGGCTGGAGTGGCCGCGGGGGAGTCTGGAGTCGGGCGGCCGCTGGTGGGAGCCGCGGGTGCCCGGGCCGAGATTGGGGGGGCAAGGCGGGCGACAGAAGGCCGATGCCTCCGTCGCCCGGCCCTCTACAGAATCCACCCCCCAAACCTCCAGGTATTTCCCTCCTTAGAGCTGGCAACCCTACATTCCCCTCAGTGCCTGTTGGTAGGCAACTAAGCTTGGTCCTGTCACCTACTTTGGCCTTTGGGAGAAAACACATTGGGGCCAATCCTGATAGGGTTGCCAACTCCAGATGGGAAATTCCTGGAGATTTGAGGGATGGAGCCTGAAGAGGGTGAGGTTTGAGGAGGGGTGGGACCTCAGACAGGTACACTGCCATAGACTCCACCCTCCAAACCAGTCAGTCTCACATAGGGAACCATTGTTGCCAATCTCCAGGTGAGGGCTGGAGAGCACTCAGTATTACAACTGCTCTGCAGAAGGGAGGGCAGAAGTCAGCTGAAGTCAAAGGGGCAGATAATGGTAGGTTGGTGGCTAGCTGGGAAGGAGATGGGGTTGCCAACTACATGCTGACAAATTCCTGGGGATTTGAGGGGTGGAGCCTGGAGAGGGTGGGGTTTGCAGAGGGGTGGGACCTCAGACAGGTAGAATGCCATAGACTCCACCCTCCAAACCAGCCATTTTGTCCTGGGTAACAATTGCTGCCAATCTCCAGGTGAGGGCTACAGATTACTCACAATTACAACTGCTCTTCAGGTAGCAGAGATCAGTTCCTCTGGAGAAAACAGTGGACTCTGTCATTATACCCTGCTGAGGTCACCACAGCAAATTGACACTGTTTGCCCAAAGCCAGAGCACTGCCCCAGAGCCTCTTTCTAGATCTCGTTGTATTGCTTTCACAACGGGCTTTACTGCTAGTTAATTATAATCCATATAATAATCCCTAGCCTAAATCTAATTTATAATTTTCCATTAAACTTTCATCTCCAAATTTATTTATTATTTACTATTTTAGCATTTAACACTCCTTTCTATTATGTTCACCCACTATTATCACCCTTATATCTCCAACCGCTATAAGTTATAACAAACTTTCCATAATCAGGTTCTTCTGACTAGGGAAACGTCCACAAGAATATACAAATTAATCTTTCCATATATCTTCATTCTCCTTCTATATATCTGTAGCCTTTTCCCTTGTAGTAACATGTCTCTATGCTTCTGCTCTTTGAATGTGTGGTAAATTTTCTCCAGTCTGTTTCCATTAACTCTCAGCAGATCATGTTCCATTGTTGTAGTGTCCCCTTTAAATTTCCACTCATGTCATCTTTCCCTTCTCTCTTTCCAGCCTTTTTCTCTCTTAAAATGTTTATTTTGCACACACTTTTTTGTTAATCCCATCCTTACATTTTTCATATTTGTTGCCTTCTTTCTCAACATTCGGGTTGGTGGGAAAGAAGGGGGCAAAGTCTCAATACAGTCCTTTCTTTGCAAACACCCCCGGCTTTCCTTTTCACTTTGACGAGGTCATTCCGGCTCCTCCTTATATTCTGGTTCAAGTTGTAAATTATTAGCTTTACCCAATAAATTTACACAAGCATCTTCTATTCCCTTCTGAATTCCTTCCCTTAATATTTTCATAAATTGTTCTATCGATAAGTCTCCTACCAAAACATTTTTGTCTATCTCTTCCTCCTCTCCTGCAGTAGATGCCTTTTTCATTATTCAGTTAAACTTAATCACTAGTAATTCCAATCCAAAGGCTCTTTTGTAGTAATTCATATCCAAAGGCTCTTTTGATTCCCTCTGTTATCTATTAAGTAGCCTCACCCGAGAACGTCACCAAAGTTCCGTCTTCTGCAACATATTTTCTAGCAGCTATATCTTTCCATTCCAGGCAATTCAGTTCAGGGTAGTTTCACTTCCACTCTTCTTTTCTCACTAAATTATAGCACTCACAGTTGTTTTTTTCTTGGATTTCTTCTCTAATACTGCTGTACTTATTTTAATCCATAAATTGTTTGTTAAAAAAGGGTGGCTGCGGCTATATGGAACATGGAAAATATATTATCAAAGTTGGCATCATGCAGGAAGTCAAAATATCAGAGTAGTCCAAAGTTATTAGAGCAGTGAAACCAGGAACAGGTAGAGGCACAAGGCAGAAGCAACTGTTCATTAGCCTGCTAACAATAATTCATAGATGGTAGTGTGACGACCTCCTATTGGGGAGGACTAGGTTTCTATTTAAATTATACTGGGTGTTTATAAAATAGGTAGTTCCAGCTGCCACCAGGAATTTTCTAAATTCCAAATCCACTTTCAGCTTCTTATATTGGTATTGTGACCCAGAGTCTAGGCTTTCAAGGGCCTCTGTGGTCCTGAGGAATAATTGATATGACTTCCGGGATTAACTTAAATAAAAGAGGATTTATTGAAAGGAGAACAAAATAAGAGGTTGGTTATTATGTAACTGGTTGGGAATAAGGTTCCTGTAAATAAGCTTGTCAACTGTATCACTCTAATACACCTATACTGATCCTTCTCGGATCCCACACAGATTCTTTCAACTCTCTCACTGACTGAATTTTCACTGAACAACCTCAACTCCTTTTTTTCCAACTGTCTCTCCTAACTCTGACTTTCATACATAACTTTCATAACTGACCAACTGAAACTCACACAGATCTACTTTAAAAACTCCTCCCACACTCCCTCATCCTCCAATCACAGCACACTTCTCTCTCTCAATCACTCTACTCTGCATTCACTGCACCGCAACCAAACATTTTTTTATAATTTATTTTTCCATTTTCCATTTCACATAAATATATAGGAATGTCCATATAATACTTATACAATTCTTAATATAAAATTGATCTTTCTCATTTGTCATCAATTCTCTTTTACTAGCCAATACTCAGTTCTGTTTTATCTTCTTCATCTTTAGCCAGGTATAAATTGTTTCCCATCTATCCCAGAAAAGTTCCTCTGGCTTATTTTGTAGTACTATGCTCAATTTGTCCATTTCTGCTATTTCCAGAATCTTGTACTTAAGTTCTCTTATAGATGGTATAGTTTTTGACTTCCAACGCTTTGCAATTAAAATTCTTGCTGCAGTTAATAAATATACTATTATATGTGTGTGATTTTTATTGTATTCAGAATCATATTTAATAAATATGTTTCTGGCATTAGCGGCATATTAATTCAAAGTATATCTGAAATAAATTTATTTATCTTTTTCCAAAAGTGATGGATTTTTTCACACCTCCACCATATGTGTATATATGATCCGATATTCCTTCTGCATCTCCAACAGAGATTTGGTGCTTTCGGGAAATATTTAGCAATTTTTGCAGGTGTCCAATGCCATCTAAAAAAACATTTTGTATATATTTTCTTTATATGGAGTCGCACTCATAAATTTTATTGATCTCCACGTTTTTATCCATTGATCCATTTCTATTGTGTGACCAATCTCTTTTATCCAGGCTACCATTGGTGTTTTTATGATCTCTTTGTGTAGTTCCTCCTCTAATAACTTTGTATGTTGTTGTTGTTCAGTCGCACAGTCGAGTCCGACTCTTTGCGATCCCAACTTTGTATAGAATTTCTGAATTAGTTTGTCACTGGAAGAAAGCCAGATTTTATCAATTTCATTTAAACTGGTATAGAATCCTATTTTTTTGTCTTGATTATATCTTGATTTTAATACATTTCCCCCCACCAGGATAGGTTTATATTTTGCCTTTTTAATACCTCATCTGATTTTAACTTGGCTTTTTTATTTAATAAGTTACCGTATGTTACTTTAATTTTCCCTATTATTAGTGACGGCTTGGCAAATGCCTCTATTGGGGAGACCCACATCGGTACTTTCATGTAGTTTTTATTTTTTATTAAATTCCAAACTTTCATAAGGGAGCTTCTAATTATATGTGTGTGGAAGTTAGAGTGAATTTTATCTTTTCCGTACCATAAGTACGCATGCCAACCCACTGACAAATCTGATCCTTTTAAAGCTAGTGTTCTTATATCATCTAACTCCACCCACTCTATAATCCAAATCATTGATGCCGCGAAATAATAGAGCACAACCAAACATTTAAAGAAACACACACACTCTTGAAAAAAGGGATCATTACATGTAGTTCTGGATCTTTTTGTTGCATGCATTTTTCATGTTGATGTTCCCAATCGGTGTCTTTTTATTTCATTCTTATACCACTTTTATAGCATTTTAAATGTTTATTTAATTGTTTATTTATTTAAAATATTTATATGCTACCTCTTCAGAGTTCTGCTTAAGGGGGCTTATAATTAAAAATACTATATCATCAATATAAAAACAATATTCCATTAAGACAAGTCTAGGTACACAAAAACATCATAACTAACCATAACACAGACCTCAGAACAGAAGCAGACTGCAAAACATATGAAAAGATAAAACTCTTAGTTAAAAGCCTGGGAAAAAGAAATTAAGCCCGGATTAAAATATATATTTTGGCCTATGGCCTACAAGACAGTAAAGTAAGTGCCAGGCAAGCCTGTTATGCCACTCATATGAAATTAATATGGAAAAAGTTAAAAAATCAGGAAAAATTTAGCTCAAGAACACAGAAAATTGTGAACACAGAAATAGATACTTACGTTTGATCTGTGCTTTGCAAAAAAACAACAGCAGCAAAATAAAATCGTGGTTTTAAGTTAACATAAGAACATAAGAGAAGCCATGTTGGATCAGGCCAATGGCCCATCTAGTCCAACACTCTGTGTCACACAGTGGCCAAAACCCAGGTGCCATCAGGAGGTCCACCAGCCAGGCCAGAACCCCAGAAGCCCTCCCACTGTTGCCACCCAAACACCAAGAATACACAGCATCACTGCCTCAGACATAGTATTCAGTTGTAAAAGCGGGCGATCCCCAGGCCCCACCTGGAGGCTGGGAACCCTAACTGTTGAGAAACTGGCCTTGTCTAGCCATTTCTTGGCCTTTCAAATTTTGGTTCAGGATTTTTGGCCAAATCAAGTTATTGAAGACTCCTCTCTGGGAAATTAATATCATAATTACTTGCAGTTTCAAAAGAGAAAAGGAATGAGACAAATGTAGGAACAGATGCAATTGAGATTAGAGGCCTGGGAGTTTCAAGGCAAGAGACCCAGAGGGAATTTTGTACTCACATTCCATCTCATTAACAAGGAACCCTGAGAGTGGATAAGTTGCTTGATTTTGAGTATGTTCTGCTGCAAAGGTATGTGGTTGCATGTCTTAGCAACACATCTAATTGGCCAAACAGGATCAACCCAGCTTTGTGCAGTCTGGCAAAAAGCAAGACTATTCATTCTACTCTCCCTTCAGGCCTGCCTTCCCTTTTGCCATTCTTTATACCAGGTGTGTCAAACATGTGGCCTGGGGGCCAGATCAGGCCCTTGGAGGGCTGCAATCTGGCCTGCAAGGCCCTGGCTGTTATCTGCTTCCTTTTCCAGTTCTGCTGCTGCTGCTGCTACATCACAGCTTACTTTACCAGACTCTCTAAATCACGCAGGAAAGATAAATAGGCAAGCTTCTCCTGTGCGATTCAGAGAGTCTGGTAAAGTGCTGGCTGAGGTGCCTCCTCCCCCCAGGGGGTGGGAGGGAACCAGCCAGAGCTCACTTCCTGGCCAGGCTGCCTCAATCATATACAGAAGACAAAGGGAAGCCTTTCTTTCCTTCCACTGGCTGAGACTTCTCCCTGAAGGGAGGCAGGGAGGGAGGGAACAAGGAAGAGTTTGTTTTGCTCAATCACATGGCAGAAATACCAAGCACCTTTAAGACCAACAAAGTTTTTTTCAAGGTATGAGCTTTTGTGTGCCTTGATACAGTGTGTGTGTATTCTGTTGGGCTTCTTACTCTGTGTGTGCGTTTTTTGTTGTTGTTGTTGGGCTCCTTATGCCAGGGCTCTATTGGGTGCAACAGGATCCCCTCCCCCTTTTCACTGTGTTCATGCTTCCATGATCCAGTCTCTCTCAGTAAAAAAGCAATGTGAACTATTTTAGAGGAGGAATAACAAGCCAGCGAGGTGGATTAGGCTGAGAGTGTGTGTCCAGACCAAGTTTACCCTGCACATTTCCTCCATAGGAAGTTGTAGTTTTGTAGACAAACAGCCCTCAGTCTGTGTCAGGATGCCTTCTCATGTTTTTGACCAGCGCATGAAGCAACTGATGTACAAAAGCTTGCAATGCCCAGCCATTTCATGTTTTCCCCTGGGTTCTAGACTCACAACATTGATCATATAATGAAGCTCTATAATGGATGTCAATACATCAAAATTAGGTTTGCAGCTTACAGATACACACCTGAACAGCATATTCAAGATTGCTATAGTACAGACTTTTTGATGCAATAATTCAGAGCAAGAAGTGTCAGTTATCAGAGACTGTTAGACAAAATATTGCAAGAGTGCTAGTGTTTTTAGCATGTTTTATTTAAAGTTTTTTTAAAAAATTCATTGTGTTTGTGCCCTTTATAAATTTTATATCTCTGCTACCTGGCATTACATTTTATGACACACATCAGATCTGGCCCTAATATCAAATGAGTGACACCCCTGCTTTAGATTGTAATTCAGGCCTTGTGTAACCAGAATACCCGGGTTTTTTAGATTTTGGACTTCATAGTTCTATCTGGATTCTGTACCTTAAATCTGGCCAGCTAACTTTTGAGTCACAGAATCAAAGCCTGAATAAGTTTTCTAGGATAGTTATTTAGTTTCCTTACTTTTTACTGTTTTGCATTGCTTCTATATTTGTAAACATATGCACACCTCTTTCAAAAAACCTTATTAATCATAGTCCTGTGGTGTTATTTGGGTTTTAGAACTTCAGTTTAAACCCAGTAACTTGATTATTTTGGCTACAGATACCATGCGATTGCTTGTGGAACTCAATTGACAAGTGTTCAACCTTGCAGCGGTGACTTTTGAATAAGTATCCAGTAGGACTGGAGACTTGGTCCCTTGGGGTGATTTCTCACGAGAGCTGTCTTGCAGAACAGCGCCATTTGCCTCGACACAAACATGTCAATTTCACACCCGAAGCTCCGGGGCTGCATTTGACTCGGGGCTTCGCCCGATTTCCTCTGCAGTTTCATGATCCTCAAAAACCAGGATCACAAAACTGCGGAGGAAATTGGGCGAAGCCCCAAGTCAAAATGCAGCCCAGGAGCTTCGGGTGTGAAATTGACATGTTTGTGTCAAGGCAAACGGCGCTGTGCTGCGAGGCAGCTCTCGTGAGAAATCACCCCTGGTCTCTCAGTTGAGGATTAGTTTAAAGGGGCTGGTGGTAGCTTGCTGCCCTGGGCAGTGAGGATTCACTCCCCTGTATTGTGTGTTTTGCTCTTGACCTTCACTCAAAGTCTTCGTGTTGAACAAGGGGGCTTTGAAGGGGGATTATTTCAATTTTCTAATCCCTGTAGTTTTGACCAAGAACTCCCTATTTTTATTTTGTTTCTGTTTTTAGTGGTTAAAACCATACATATGGGGTTCTCAACTTTTTTGAGCCTGGAAGCACCTTTGAAATTCTGACATAGGACCATGGATGCAACCACAAAATGGCTGCCACAGGAGGCAGAGCCAACCACAAAATGTCAAGCAGTAAGGTTTCTGCATAACTCTAATAGTAACTCTTCAACATTTCAGGCAGAAGCTCTTTTTAGCAGAATGCCTTTTAATCTGGACAGTTGATCAGTTCTTCAGTGACCAATCGAAAGCCCTGCTGGCTTTCTAAAAACACTTGGGTACACCAGGAAACAGGCATCAGATGTCATGATGCCCACAGGCACTTCGTTGGGGATCTCTGCCATATATGTTTGTGCCATTTACTGTTTCTTCACTCTGAAATTTACAGTAGATGTGCTTCAATAAATCAGGATTATGTAAGTATAATTAGATCCATAGTAGGACTAAATACTAAATAATTTGTGTAAAGAATCTGCAAACATGCACACCCAATTTAAAATAAAGGTACAAAACCAATTTTGAAAAGTGGGGAATCAAACTCAGTGGTGAAAATATGAATAGATAAAAATGGAAACCAAATGGTAAACATGTAGGGTTGTAACCCCCCCAGTGGAAGAGGGGTCTCCCAGTGCCAGACTCCACTCCCACTGCTGATTAGCTGGCTGGTGGTGGACAACAGGAGAAAGAGGAAGGCCCAAACAATGTCACCAGTGATGTGGTGACATCACTTCCAGTGCACACAGGAAGTGACACAATCATGCTGGCAAGATCCGGGAAACACTCTCATATTTGGAGGGGGACTCTATGGTAGAAGCCATTTTTACCATAGAGTTTTGGCGCAAGTACCAGAGCATCACTGTGACATCACTTCCTGTGCATTCTGAAAGTGACATCATCACATTGCCAGCAATGTCACCAGAGCCTGCCTCCCTCCCTCTCCTGATAAGTCACCCACATCACCCAACAGTTGCCAGGAGGGAATTGGCAGTCCTAGAAACATGAGTTCATCTCTAAAACATACTAAAATATTTTGACATGGATCCTTCAGTTGATGAGCATAAATATGGAAATACATGTATCTACCTTTCTTTCTTCTAGTTCATATCACTATTTTAGTAATTCTAAGCAATGTTCCCTCTAAGCTCTGGAATCTTGTGAGCAAAAATTCTACTTTGTGAGCTACCAGCATTGGTGATTTGGCTACTGCATAAATTAGTTTGCTCTGAAGCCATCCTTCCTGAGCTGAGAAAAAAAAATGTGTGAGCTGGAAGCTAAAAATCTGTGAGCTAGCTCACACTAACTCATCTTAGAGGAAACACTGATTCTAAGTACAGTATTTGCCAATGCCATAAAGGAAGATCAATTGAACCTAATTCCAATTAGTGTGTTTTGGATAAAGGCAGCACACTTTTTAAAAAATGTGGGTTAATAAGTATTAAAATAGACTGTACTGTGTATATAGCATTTATGTGCACAAGGTGTAAATAAATATTTTAAATCAGTGCTAGAAAACTGACATCTAGAATTGAAAGAATAATTGGAGCAGAAAAAACTAACTCAGAAAGAAGTAATTTAAATTCTTATGCACTTCTTGATCAAAAATATAATTCAAAAAGGAAACATGTGGATGACAAGTTCTCCAATAATAGGAAAATGTGCAAGAAAGCATAAAAGTCTGAACAAGCCACTTCCTAACTAGAAAAAAAATAATGTGGTATATTTTAATGTTCTGTTTTGATATTTGCAACAATAAACTTTGTACATTTCATTTGAGGTGATGGTGTGCTTCTAAAATATGAGACAATGTTTAATTGAAACTCCAAATCCTTCATCTGGCATTTCAAGAAGTGCATGTAACAAGTCCTCAGATTTCAACTGTCCTGAATCTTATTTGAACATCAAGGAAAAGTACTGCATGGAAAAGTGAGCAACTGGTTGAATGTTATGGATTCAGGAGAATATTAGATAATTACAATGTATTCTATACTTTTTTTCAAGCAGCTGCTTTCTAGTTTTGAATGCCTTGGCAACATCACTTATTTATGAGTAGGAATAAGGTCCATTGTGGAAATAAATACAACGAGCTCTAGAAAGAGGCTCTGGGTGGATGCCCCCGCTTTGGCACTCAGTGTTAATTTGTTGTGGCAACCTCAGCAGGGTATAATGACACAGAGTCCACTGTTTTCTTCAGGGGAGCTGATCTCTGCCATCTGAAGAGCAGTTATAATTCTGAGTGATCTCCAGCCCTTACCTGGAGATTGATAACAGTGGTTCTCAGGAAGAAATGGCTGGTTTGGAGGGTGGGGTCTATGGCACTGTATTGGTCTGAGGTCCCACCCCTCCTCAAACCTCACCCTCTCCAGGCTCCACACCTCAAATCTCCAGGAATTTCCCAACCTAGAGGTGGCAACCCTATTTCCTTCCCAGCCAACCATCAACATACTGTTATCTGCCCCTCTGACTTCAGCTTTCCATCTTCTCCCCTCTCCCTGCAGCCTCTACCTAGGAAAAATACAGTCTTTCTTTGCAGTGCGGACCATTCTCCTCTCCCCCTTTTGATCTGCACAACAACCCTGTGAGGTAGGTTAGGCTGGAAGTCTGTGACTAGTCTGAAATTATTCACTCAGTTTCCACAGCAAGAACCTGGGTCTAGCAGACCCTGCTCTGAAGCACTAACTGTTATGCCACACTGGCTGTCCTAGGGGGGCTGCTGCTGGTGAACAGGAGCAAGCAGACAGGCCTAGTTAAGTCATGCCAGTCAAGTGTCATCAAGTTACCTAGAGGGTGCTGCCGGGCCTAGGGTAGCCAACCTCCAGGGGAGACTGAAGATTGCCTGGTATCACAGCTGAACTCCAGGCAACAGATTTATCTCCCCCTAGAGAAAATAACTGCTTTTGAGAGTAGAATCTATGGCATTCTATTCAGATGAGGCCTCTCCCCTCCCCAAACTCTGTCTTCTGTAGACTGCACCACAAAATCTCCAAGAATTTCCCAACCTGGGGCTGGCAACCCTAGTCAGGACTGGCCCCAATGAGTTCCCAACAAAGGCCAAAGTAGGCTTTGAAAGGGCCTTCTGTCCCCTGCCTTTTTCCTGACAGAACCAAGCTTTGTTACCTAGTAACACCTACAGAGGGGAAAGTGAGCCCCACAGCAGGAAGAGAAGAGAATGGTTTGATGGCTGGTGGTTCACCTCAGTAGCCAACCAGCTGTGGAAGAGCCAAGCAGAAGAAGCATATTTGTCAGGAGAGACAGATGTTTTGGTAGTTTATTCTGACAGGGGAAAGTGGCCAAGCTAACAGTTGGTGGGGGAGAGGAGCGGACCCAGCATCCAGCCAATGGCACACAAGTACTCTTGAGTGGTGGTTGATTGGCCAATGGCTGATGAAGTGCACAGCACAGCCGATGGGAGAGCTGGAAAGTGCCAATACACTAGGGCTGTTATATATATATATAGGATACCAACTGCCAGTGAACTGGAAAAGAACGCTATCAATCATGTGATGTGGTGTGCAGATTTTATATGTCAGAAATGCCTAGCAACCATATATAAAACAAAGGAAATATTTGATATATGTTTAAAAGCTCCAGGGGAAGAAAAAAGAAGAAATAAAGAGACATGCCTCAACTTTCTCCATACTGATTACTCTAAATTTTCTTCTTATGTCCTAGTACATAAAATTGACCAAGTCGATAGTACTTATGTCCAAAACATGAGAAAGTGATTGGTGAATCCTGCCTACTTCAATTTTGAATGGCCTGTGTCTTTTTGAGCAGAAACAAGAAGGGAAAAAAACTGAACCTAACAATAAACTCCAGAACCAAACAAAGGTTAGTGAAAAGGAGGGCCAATATTAAAACCTTTCCATAAAAAAGGTACATGTATTTATTGATAATAAATTTTAAAACATATATAGGAGCCCAATTACAACCAATGTATATAAAACATAACAATATCAAGGGGTTAAAAGTTGACCTTACACGTTTCGGCCAAATAGGCCTTCCTCAGAGGTCATACATATGTGGCAAGATGGTTAATAATTATATTCACATAAACACAATCAGAAATATATACAAAGTATAGATTCAATAAGGACCATAAAGTAAATTGTTCAGAAGTAAAATCACCAGGCACAGGATAAATATGCACATAAGACCTTTAAAGTGCAATCACTAGCCCAGTGATTATAAAATAAACTTATGGTCCAAAAATTTCCTTCTTTGATTGTTTTCCCACAGTTGTTGTTGTTCAGTCGCACAGTCGAGTCCGACTCTTTGCGACCCCATGGACCAGCTCTTGCCAGGCCTTCTGGTCATTTTACTTGTAGACCTAACACCTTAGTGATACCCTGGACTCTCACATTTGTAAGAGTTAAACACCAAAACTTGTAAAAATAGCTTATTGCAGACTCAGGGAGGATGAATGAATCAGTAGAGGAAAAAGTCACCAGTATTTGGTGAAAATATAGCCACTGCTTTATTGAATACAGTTGAAGGAGCATTGGTGCAGCATGGGAACAGATTCAACATTAGGCAACCCACCTTCCACTCGATAATTACACCCTCAGTCCACATGATGGGGGATACAACCGTGGAGTGGCAAGATCTGGGATCCATGTGCATGCCAGCCTCTGCATGGTTCCCCTGCCACCTGGTGGTGAAAGCCAGCCGGCAGTCCCCAACTGGGCATGCAGCTGAGTGGCTTTGCCCCCAAGACCCCTTAAGGGAGTTCCCAAACCAGGATAAGTGGACATGCAGGCACAGCCTCCCTCCCCAAGGATCCATCCCAATGCCCAAAACTGCCACAGAGCAGGGCATCCCATGCCCTTTTCCTGCCAACACTCCTATGCCTGCAGCCAACTCAGCAGACCATCCCAAATACCATGTAGCCATATGTCTGTGCCCCATTCTGAGAGGTGCACCTCATCTGCTTATCTAAATGTAATGTCCAGGTGTGTAACAAGCCCCCAAATGTTACCACAACCTGTGACACTGCCTTGCAGACCTTCCTCTGGCTAAGTTCACTTTATCTGGGGGGATTGTCCCTCACCATTCATGATGCTCCAACAGTTATGACAATAGCAACACTGGATGTGGGAGTCTGGTATGCAAAGTCTAAAGGTCTCTCCTCTCCTCTCCTCTCCTCTCCTCTCCTCTCCTCAGACTGGCACTGGCATGTTGTCAGGGAGCCAGAATTGTAAATGGTCATCAAAAGAACTGGTGGGATGAAAGGGTTATTTCTAAGTTAATAGTTTGCAATGGTGGCTTCTCAGCATACTCACAGCTTCTGTTGCCTCTGGGAACTCAGGGAACTAGAAGAACAAACCACCTTTAATTGCCTCACCCCTTGCTCCTCTGGCTTTGCCACCAGCTCCTGCTTGAATCCTCTCCTTAGGCTTCATTTCCTTTTCCCTAGCCACTGCCTGCGAGGAGCCAGCTCTTTAAGAGAAGCTCATCAGAACTGGCCTCAGTAGTTTGGTCTTTCCTTTTCCAGTTTATAGGCTCAGGCCAGTGTTAGAATGTCTGGATAATAATTATGGTTGCCAACCTTCATGTAGGGCCTGGTGATCTACCGGAATTACAAGTGCTCTACAGTCTAAAGAGATTTGTTTCTCTGGAGAAAAAGGCTGCTTTGGAGGGTTTACCATGGAATTATACCCTGCTGAGGTTACTCCCATCCCCAAACCTACCGCTAAATTCCCAGGAATTTCCCCATCTAGAGTTGGCAACCCTAAATAAAGTATTTGTTCTGAATGTGTCACAGTTATTAGCAAAAAGTGGTCACATATAATAATCACTACTATCCTCATCATTAAGCTTTCTGTTTAACTGTTTAAGTCACACAAATGTAGTTGTACGCATGCTTATAAACAATGCAAGAACAATATCAACAACTGCAACCTTATGGAGGTTGCTGCATATAGCTTGTTAGCTATAGGTAACAGACTAACCCATTTGACAAAACAATTCTGTTTTGTTTGTTTTTTAATTTATACTCTATTTTTTCTCCCCAGTGGAAAATCAGAGCTGCTTACAACATAATTACCCCCCTTTTATCCTCACAACTCCTTCCTTCCTTCCTTCCTTCCTTCCTTCCTTCCTTCCTTCCTTCCTTCCTTCCTTCCTTCCTTCCTTCCTTCCTTCCTGTTGCAGAGGTTTTGTTTTTGTTTTCTAGAGTGGGGAACTCAAACCTGGATCTCCCAGATTCTACTCTGAGACTAACCACTACACAACATGGATGTCCATAAAGATAACATGTTCATGATCAGTCTAGCCTGGAGCTTCATGGCTAAGTAGACATTTGACCCTGAGTTTCCAACATCCAATTCCAACAGATTTTGTCCCCCTCCTCCACTGTGTACATACTCTCTTTCAAAAAAACCCTGTTTCAGGATTGAGCTTCTTCCTTGTGTTCATTCCTGATATAGTTATCACATATTTTAAATTCAGCACAGCCATTAATGGACAGTATATTTTAAACTAGTCATATCTTGAAGGCAATTTATATGACTCTCCATACTTGTAGCAATAATTTACTGCTAAGTGTCCTACCTCATAAACTAACTAAATGAGTTTCCTAGTTTAAAGGTGTTTAAATCATGGCACTTCCTCTGCCTATGAAACAGTTTAGTCCCAAAGCCATGCAAATATAATGATACCAAAATCTGTTAATTGTGATTTCTCTTTTTTACATGGCCTTTGTTTATAATGCTGTTCAGTTTGATCTTGCTTTACTGTCTGTTACATTGCTTTGTAGATTATGGGTTTATTTCAGAAATCTTATCTGCATCAACATTATGGTTAATCACCTTCACATCATGCAATGTGTTGTACATTTTTATACATCATAATTCCAAATGGATGAGTGACCTTTTTGGCAAAAATATTTATGCAAGTTGAAGCACATGTTTATAAAGCATTTTATGCAGCTTTGAAAGCAGCACTTTATTAAGCTATTCCTTTTGAAAAAAAAATGCCTAGGGCTGTGCTGAATTTCCATGGGGAATATTTTTGGTGTGAAAAACACAGGTTGAGGCACCCAATATGCTTTCTGGAAAACAAAACTTTACTATTCACACCAGTTTGCTACACTTCTCAACATAAGAACATAAGAGATGCCAATGTTGGATCAGGCCAAAGGCCCATCCAGTCCAACACTCTGTATCACACAGTGGCCAGAAATATCAGTGCCATCAGGAGGTCCACCAGTGGGGCCAGGACATTAGAAGCCATCCCACTGTTGACCCCCCCCCCCCAAGCACCAAGATGACAGAGCATCACTTGCCCCAGAGTCCCTATCTATACCTTGTGGCTAATAGCCACTGATGGACCTCTGCTCCATATGCTTATCTAATTCCCTTTTGAAGCCGTCCATGCTTGTAGCTGCCACTATTTCCTGTGGCAGTGAATTCCAAGTGTTAATCCCTCTTTGGGTGAAGAAGTACTTCCTTTTATCTGTTCTAACCCGACCGCTCAGCAATTTCATGGAGTGCCCACGGGTTCTTGTATTGTGAGAAAGGGAGAAAAGTACCTCTTTCTCTACCTGCTCTTTCCCATGCATAATCTTATAAACCTCAATCATGTCACCCCTCAGTCGTCGTTTCTCCAAGCTAAAGAGCCCTAAGTGCCTAGTGCCTAGTGCC
This sequence comes from Gekko japonicus, assembly GCF_001447785.1. Lineage (NCBI taxonomy): Eukaryota > Metazoa > Chordata > Lepidosauria > Squamata > Gekkonidae > Gekko > Gekko japonicus. The sequence continues at coordinate 594,273 of NW_015174883.1, read as the reverse complement.
TTAACCTTTCCTCGTAGGGAAAATGTTCCAACCCTTTTATCATTTGAGTTGCCCTTTTCTGCACTTTTTCCAAAGCTATAACATCTGCTGTGGCACAATATATTCTCTTTCTCCTTCTTTGCTGGCTATGTATGATGACTCACCAGGGATCAGATAACTAGTGTGATGGCATCAGGGTGCCAAACAGCAAATCAGATTTTGCTTCGTACTGAAACCACAAAGCAAAATCAGAATGAAGTTAGTGCTTTTAGGTCTCATTCTGTGTAGGCAAACATTTCTGCCTGGTTTCATGGACTTTCTGAACTTTGGAAAACAGAGTGAGAAAACATGGTGGAAAATTTTGTGGGGGCAAAGTTTGAGATAGACACATCTGCTATTTCAGCTCAGTTCTCACAATGTATCATTTAAACCTTCCTTCAAAGCATGACTTCATTTTCTTTTACTACTGATAGCACTGATAAAAGAACAAGTCATGCTGAACAAGAATCAGCATGAACTATACAAAGGGAGTAATAATGGGATGGCTCCCTTGAGTCCTGTGAATAAGACCATCAGCATGTGTGGCATATTTGAGGCATCTATATATCATGGGAGTTGTAGTTCTCATCACTTGTGGATGTCCTTATACACTATACAGTACAGAAGCTGAGGCCTGCGCTGATATAAACAGGAGAATGATTAACCACCCACTGAAGCACCATCCACTACTGAAATCAGGCATGTTAGAAGTTTAATATTGTGGAGAACAAAAAAAAAGGGATATTTTTGATCTTGTTCTTGATTAAGCAGGTGCAGCAGATGGGCAAAGGTCCTGCCCCTTTCTCAAAAACACAAATCCTCTATAGTCCTGGTTGGTGTGTGAGTAAAGCAGTTGGCAGCCAATTGGGATCCCAGAAAGGGCTGGAGGAGCCTGATGAGAGGAGGGAGTAAGAGAAAAAAAGCTGCTACCTGTTGTGAGAAAAAAAATGGTGGTTCAGAAAATTTAAAACCCATTTTATACAGTTAATTTTATAAAGAAATCATAGTGTTTTTCTCTCCTCTATTGCTGTAACTTTCCAAACAGCTAGCAGCACAGTGAACATGATTTTGCTAGGCCTTTGTCTCAAGAGATATCTTTCCTCCATCACGTACACAGGAACCAACACTTGCATTACATTGTTCATGAATCTAAAGAATTTGGAAACATTTAGAAATAAAAGATTGGTGTGCACCTGCCATTAAGTCAAGGAAAGCAGGATATTTGCAATACTAAAGGCTTGCCTACATGCAGAAATTCACGTCACACCTCCAGCCAGCAGACAGTGCCTGACTGGCTCCCTTGCTTCTAGGAAACAAAGAACATCCTGAAATTGTAACATTCTTGTCTTTGTCATTTAGAGATTTAAATGCTATCTTGCATTGTTTTGCAAAAAGCATCAGGGTAGCCCCATTGCCTCTGGAATGTGGGAATATTTCCTAGGCCATAATGGCCCACATTGCCAGGGCAATTAGATTAATTGCTGCAGTTTATAATTTCTATGGCTCTATCGAAATGTATGGGACCAATATAGTATAAAAGAAGGCAAGACGCTTCATTTCAGGACTGACCCTTGGAGATCCAGAGAAGGCTTTGTCTTTCGTGATCTCTCTGGGCCAGTCCAGAGGCTTCTGTGCATAGGGAAAATCTTTGTTCTGTATATTTAACCACTGACTGTTTATTTATTTATTTTTATTCCTTGCTTATCTTTGGCTAATAAACAGTTTTATTGTTTAAATAACTTTGTATTGCATTCCAGCTAACTTTCTTTTAACATTCTATCCACCTTGGTAAGGGGCACTCATCAGACCATTACGAACCTAAAGGTGCAGGTAACATTTTATACAGGGTTAGTTTAGACTGACAATTGCTACAGGCGCATTCTTACGACACTACCCTTGTCAGCTGAGGCAGATAGGGTCTGATCTGTCAGAGAAAGAGAGACTAGAGAGATCCTGGCTCAGAGTTTGCCTTGTGTGTAAGTAGACTAAACATGGGAATGTGTGGAGATATGGTTTGCATCTCCAGAGTTTTAGTTGGGAGAGAACCTCTCAAGAGACTTTGGAAGATTCAGAACCTGTCTTTTGTGATAAAGCAGGCTAGCTTGATTGTGAGATTGAAGCTGTCTTGAAGCCCCAGTTTCTGAGGGAAACTAGTGAAAAGATTTGCAGTTTCTCAGAGGAGCTCACAATATATCCCGCCCTCCCTGCCATTTGGCAGGCTCAGGGCAGCTAACAACATATATAAATATACATTAAAATTCCATTAAAACTGTCAATCAATATAAAATCATACTACATAATCTTCCAATCTCGACTGTCAACTGAACGGTGTCCACAAACTCACACCCAGCTATAAGCCTTGGTTAGTGGTGCTGTTGGTACTTTTGGAACCAATGATGGTACAATTGTTGGCACAGTTGATAATCGGGCCAGGGCCATATGATCGAGGTGGCACCCTACTTAAAAGCCTGGCAGAAGAGCTCCGTTTTACAGGCCCTGTGGAACAAAAGCTTATACCCAGAATTAAACTTTGTTCTATTGCTTCAGACGAACATGGCTACCCACCTGAATCTGTTATGGGGAGAGGAAGGGAAGGCAATATTAAGCCATTTTGAGACTCCTTAAGGTACATAAGAGTGGGGTATAAAACCATCTCTTCTTTGTTTCTGAACCATTTCATTATCCTATCTTTGGAATTAAAGTTACTTTTTCCTGATTCCCTCACAAGTGTTGGACTTATGTTATTCTGAAGCTATTTCGGTTAAATCTGTCACACGTAGGGCTAGATTAGAAACCATTCCAGTTGAATATTACACCACACTATCTCTGTTTTAATATTTAAGACTCCCACCTTCAGATCAGGCCATTAAGTGGAGCTGACAAACACAACTAAATGCACATTCATGCAAAGCATAATGAACCTATCCAGTTTTATATATTTATTATGTTTATTTTTATCTTGTCTTTTCCACAAAGTGCAGAGACATATATGGTTCCAACTGTAAGATAAGCCAGGCTGACAGAGGTGAATTTCATGGATGAATGGGATTTTGACCTAGGTCTCCCTGGTCCTAGTCTTATGCCCAGAATTGCACACTGAGAAGTTTATGGGATAGCACATAAACCAAATGCCTGGCTACCACAAATCTACTACCATAAGATGTGGAGATGACGGTTAAAAGGCTTGGACATAGCCATTAGATCTGTGAATGATTAAAAGGAATCTCCCTGCTCATGGGCGGAATACCTCTGTAAGTACCAAATGCTGGGGACCAAATCAAGGGGGTTCATCACCTTCACATTCAGCTTGTGAATTTCGAGGAGCATCTGAATGACAAAGCACAGATCAATTCTGTGGAAGTACATTTTCAGTATGTTTGAAACTACATTACCATTTAAAAGGAACAATGTGCAGCACCAGCTCCCGTAAATACTATAATCATTATTTTTAAACTACGTGTATCCCAGTTTTTGGCTTATATAAGGCAAAACACCTACAATTTTAAAACAATCATACTCTGAGGTAGTGGAGCACTCTCTAATTAAAGTATCCTGGCATTAAGCAGACAGTTCACCAAGGCAATACTGAACATTTCAGATTACTTCCCGAACCATTGTTTATTGAAAATGAATATCCTTTGCCACAGACAAAAGTCTCAGAACAGCTCATAACATAAAAATATACAAAAAATACATTAAACATTAAAACTCCACCCAAGTCCAGAGCACAAATCAAACAAATCATATGGCCATACTGAAACAAGTAAAACCAGCCAAAAATACCTTCCCAAACATACAGAAGCATATAAATCAAAGCAGCCAAATGTAAAAGATGCAGAACAGTAGAAGTCATTAAATGTGTATGTATTTATATTTATATTTTAATAAAGTTTTATAAATTTATGTTTTTTCTCTGTCTATACACTGTCATTTGTTGTTGCAGTAATTTTTTTAACTGTCATGGTGTCAAGCAGTTATACACAGCACCACCACCTGGTACCAATCATCCAGATAGAATCAGAACCTCTAGGGTCTAGTGCCCCAATCTGTGCTAATCAACCTGGCTACCATTGAGCCTACTGTAAAGTGGGGAGGGCAGGGTATAAATCCAATTAAATAAATAAATTGTATATTCTAACAGTTAACTGTGCTCTAGTCTGCAGATACTACTTCAGGAGGTGGGGGGGGGGGAATAGTGAGCAGGAAGACTATCTTGCAAGCCCCCCCCCCCCATGTTTGCAAAACAAATCTAAAATTTACCCAAATTAGATGGGGTTTAATCCCCCCCCCAAACAAGACTGTCTATGTATGTGCACAAGTGCCGCCATTCCCATGTCTTCTCAACTGGTAGCAGCTCAGAGACAAGGAAGAACTGCTGGTGCAAGCTCCACCATCCCTGCGTCTCTGCCGTTGAGTGAAAAGTGCTATGGCTGAGTGGCTACTGGCTGTGGAAGAACTGTTGGTATCCTGACTAGTGCAGGGAAAGGCAGCAAGGTGGGCAAGGAGGGGACCAGCCATGAGACCCAGCATCCCTGCATCTCTGGATGTCAGGTGGTGGCAGGAGGGCATGTGAGGAGGAACAACCGCCATTGCCATGAGGCCCAGCAGCAAGGCAGTGTCCACTTGGCCGGGTGAGGAAGAACCACCAACAACCAGGCCTGGAAGCAGGTGGGTTGGTGAAGAGGAGGAGGGGCAGCCTCTGCCTCCCCTCCCCCATCCCTGAAAGTGCCATGAAGGTGGCCACTCTGGAGGCAAGTAAAGAAGGGGAAGCCTTAACCATCACCCATCCTACCCACTGCTGCCAAAACCACTGCTCCTGGAAGTCATTACTCCATCCCCAGAGGCAGAAACACTGCAGATGGTGGGAGCAAACTACATCATGGGAGCATCCTGGTGAGTAGGGAGGGAATGAAATTGAAGGAAAAAAATGAGGGGGAGAGGAGAATGACAGAGATGGGGTGTGGGAGGGGGAAAAGCAAAGGATTCTCCCTCCCTGCAAGTTCTTTCAGGGTCTTCAATTGTCAATATTCTAAAAGCCAGATCTGAGGATAGTTAAATCTGGAGACTTGAGCTGTGAGCGTATAAGACAGATCTTTCTACATACTTGAAAAATGCCCCAGGTTTTCAGAAAAACTGAGTTCCAAAGGAAAAAAAAAAACATGGGGGAGTTTTCTAAAAGCCCAAAGTGATTGAAGGAGTACCTGTAGACCTTTCAAGGGGGACTCATTGGGGCCAGGCCTGGCAGGAAACAGCAAGAGACTTAATACCATACAACTTGCATTACTCACCTGGGTCTTGCTGTTTGGTAATGTTCAATAGCAGGCACCCCATGCAAGCCAATGTGGTGTAGAGGTTCGAGTTTCAGACTAGAACCTTGAATCCCTCTTCTGCCCTAGAAATTCTCTAAGCGACCTTGGGCCAGTTACATATTCTAAGCTGAACTTACCTCACAGGCAGGGTTGGACTGGCCATTAAGATGCCTCCCAGTGAGGGCTTCCCACTCACACTTGAGCCAGTCAGCCCTCTGACAAAGGGCAGAGCCCAACCCACCCTAGTCTCATACAAGATGGGAAAGGAGGCATATAGCCATCCTGATGCGAGGCAAGGGAGAGAGTTCCTGGCATGAGAGGTGAGACACGGGAGGTGGCAGTGCAAGGAGAAGCAGACGGCAGAACCCTGGCTGAGCTCTGCATGAGGAGAGGTAAGGCAGACCATGGCACACAGCCTGGCTGAGGCCTGTGTGAGATGAGGCGAGGCAAGGCAAACAGTGGCACCTGCCCCAGACAAGCCCTGTGCAAAGCAAAGCAAGGTGGCACCTGGCCTAGCTGAGACCTGAACAAGGTGAGGCAAAGCAGACCGTGATGCCCAGCCCGGTCAAGACCTATGTGAGGCAAGGCAAGCCAGAAGCTGGAGCCAAGTTCGGCCATGTGCAAATCAAGGCAAGGCAAAAGGTAGTGCCTGGCCTAGCTCAGCTCTGTACATGGTAAGACAAGTAGAGGGAAGCTGAGCCCCACACTAGGCAAAGCAAGGCAGAGGGTGGCTCCTAGTCCAGCCAAACTCTGCATTAGGTGAGGCAAAACAGAGGATGGCACCCAACGCAGCCAAACTCTGTGCAAGGTGAGGCAAGGCACAGGGTGACACCCGGCCGAGCCCTGCATGAATCAAGGCAAGGCAGAAGGTGGCACTTAGTCCAGCCAAACCCCACACGAGACAAGGCAGGTGGTGGCATCCAATCAAGCCCCATGCCAGGTGAGGTAGAGCATGCTCCCAGCCTGGTCAGTCACTGTTTGAGATAACGCAAGGCAGAGGGTGGTGCCCAGCCCGGCCAAGCCTAGCACAAGGCAAAGTAAGGCAAAGCTGGACACTGTGCTGGGTGCAGCCAAGGCCTGTGCAAAGTGAGGCAAGACAGAGGATAGTGTCCTGTGTGAATCAAGACAAAGCAGAGGGTGGCGCCTTGCCCAGCAAAGCCTCACGCAACACAAGTCAGAGGGTGGCACCCAGTCAAGTCACTCATGAGGTGAGGAAGAGCACAGCACCCAGCCTGGCCAGTCCATGTATGAAGTGAGGCAAGGCAAGGCAAGGCAGAGGGAAGAGCCTGGCCCAGCCAGGCCCTGTATGAGGTAAGGCAATGAAAGGCAGAGAGTGGAGACTGGCCCGGCCAAGCCCTGCATGGGCCAAGGCAAGGCAGAGTCTGGTGCCCAGCTCATCTGAGCCTAGCACAAGGCAAAGCAGAGGGGGGCACTCACCAAAGCCCCGTGTGAGGTGAGATGAGGCAGAGGGCAGCACCTGGCCAAACCCCATGAGAGACAAGGCAAAGGGAGGTATAGGCAAGACAGAGGGCAGCACCTGGACCAGCCCTATCCAAGGCAAGGCAGAGGGAAGTGCCCAGCTTAGCCCAGCGAGCCCCATGCAAAGTGAGGGAGGCACCCAGCTGTGATGAGAGAGGCAGTACCCGATCCACACACCATAAGGAAAGCCGCACCTAGCTCACCCAAGACCTGCTTGTGCTGAGGAAAGCAGCACTCAACCAGCTTCTTCCTTCCTTCTTCCATCCCCCCTTTGGGAGGGAGGGGCAAGGTCAGACAGATTGCCTCTTCCTTTTCTCCTCCCTCCTTTGGGGGGAATGGGCTCTTCCCCAGGGTTTCTCACTCCCCCATCACCCCTGAGGATAAGATGGAGGAGAGGAGAATGAAGTAAGGTGCTTTGAGTCTCTATTGTGGAGATAGGTGAGCTACAAATGAAGTAAATAAATAATAAATGTAGCCTAAGATGGAGAAGCAGATAAAAGGTTGGTGTGTGGGTGTGTGGGAAGAACAGAAAGAAGCAGAGAATGTTGAGGATAAAAGGTTTGCCAAGGGCAGAGAAAGAGGAAATAGTGTGGGAAAGCTAAGACAGGGGGGAAAGGTGGCCTTCGCAAGTCCCTGAAAGTCCCCCACTGTGCAACTGGGTCAGCCCTGGGAGCTGGCTGCACTCAACTAAGCCATCATTTTCCTGGGTAGAGGGTGTCAGGGATAGGGTAGGGTGGAAAACTGAACATGGGAAGGCAATAAAGGTAGGTTGGCTGGTAGATGTGAAGAAGAGGAGGCAGTAAAGGAGGAGAGACTATTGCTGGAAAGGGAAGTTCAACCCACAACTTCTTGTAGGTTCCCACTCATTTTCTCATATAGCCCTTAGCCATAGCTTGTTGATGTATGATTAGCCCTATAATTTAATATTGTTAAGTATGTTTAAGACGCTGAACTGCAGACCTGAAGGTTGGCAGTTCGAGATCCAAGTGCTGCATGACGTAGTGAGCTCCCGTCTCTGCTCCCAGCTCCTGCCAACCTAGCAGTTCAAAAGCAAGAAATTGCAAGTAGATAAATAGGTACTGCTTTGATGAGAAGGTAACAGCATTCCATGCACCTCGGCGTCTAGTTATGCCAGCCACATGACCAGAGAAACGTCTTCGGACAGCGCTGGCTCTTTAGCTTGGAAACACAGATGAGCACCACCCCCTAGAGTCGGATTCGACTGGCTTTTGAGCAAAGGAAACCTTTACCGTTACCTTTATAAGCATTTTAGAGAATTCTTTTCTATTGATTTTTGTGATCTGTAATCAGTTCCTGGAAACTCTGTGAATTGTGGTACAAACTAGGGTTTGTGTCTTATTTTAACTAAGCAATTTTCCATCCAGATATTGAACAAAAAAGAGGATGAGCATTTTACTTGTAGACCTAACACCTTAGTGATACCCTGGACTCTCACATTTGTAAGAGTTAAACACCAAAACTTGTAAAAATAGCTTATTGCAGACTCAGGGAGGATGAATGAATCAGTAGAGGAAAAAGTCACCAGTATTTGGTGAAAATATAGCCACTGCTTTATTGAATACAGTTGAAGGAGCATTGGTGCAGCATGGGAACAGATTCAACATTAGGCAACCCACCTTCCACTCGATAATTACACCCTCAGTCCACATGATGGGGGATACAACCGTGGAGTGGCAAGATCTGGGATCCATGTGCATGCCAGCCTCTGCATGGTTCCCCTGCCACCTGGTGGTGAAAGCCAGCCGGCAGTCCCCAACTGGGCATGCAGCTGAGTGGCTTTGCCCCCAAGACCCCTTAAGGGAGTTCCCAAACCAGGATAAGTGGACATGCAGGCACAGCCTCCCTCCCCAAGGATCCATCCCAATGCCCAAAACTGCCACAGAGCAGGGCATCCCATGCCCTTTTCCTGCCAACACTCCTATGCCTGCAGCCAACTCAGCAGACCATCCCAAATACCATGTAGCCATATGTCTGTGCCCCATTCTGAGAGGTGCACCTCATCTGCTTATCTAAATGTAATGTCCAGGTGTGTAACAAGCCCCCAAATGTTACCACAACCTGTGACACTGCCTTGCAGACCTTCCTCTGGCTAAGTTCACTTTATCTGGGGGGATTGTCCCTCACCATTCATGATGCTCCAACAGTTATGACAATAGCAACACTGGATGTGGGAGTCTGGTATGCAAAGTCTAAAGGTCAGTGGCCATGGTTCACACCGGCATGACCCTTTTTTGGGCAGGGAGGTTGTTCTCACTGCGATGTATAATAATGGTATACGGTGGGCCCCAATGGAATTTCCAGTCCGATATGGTAGAGATAAGGACAGGCCACTGCATCCCTCTGTGTCCTAACCAGGTGATGTGTATTAAGTCACTGATGGCTAGCTTGCTGTCCCAGCTGGATGAAACTGTGTATGCATCAGCCCAGAATATGATGCTGTGTCCAACAATCTAAACCAATTCTTTGAACCTGCAGGGGCTGAAATATGGACATATTAGACTTATGTAAGTCATGCCACTCTAATGGCAGAAAGTGAAGAGGACCTAAAGAGCCTCTTGTTCAGGGTAAAAGAGGAGAATGCAAAGGTTGGCTTGAAACTCAACATCAAAAAAAACCCCTAATATCATGGCATTGGCCCCATCACTCCTTGGCAAATAGAAGGAGAAGTTGTGGAAGCAGTGACAGACTTCACGTTCCTGGGATCCAAGATCACTGCAGATGGTGACTGCAGCCATGAAATTAAAGGATGCCCGCTCCTTGGGAGGAAAGTGATGGCAAAGCTCAACAGCATAATAAAAGTAGAGACATCACCCTGCCGACAAAAGTCTGTATGGTCAAAGCAATGGTATTCCCAGTAGTACTGTACTGCTGCGAGAGTTGGACTATAAGGAAGGCAGAGTGCTGAAGAATAGTTTCTTTTGAATAATGGTGCTGGAGAAGACTCTTGAGAGTTCCCTGGACTGCAAGAAGATCAAATCAGTCAATCATAAAAGAAATTAACCCTGATTGTTCCCTGGTAGGCCAGATACTGAAGTTGAAGCTCAAATACTTTGGCCACCAAATGAGAAGGGAGCACTCACTGGAGAAGACCCTGATGCTGGGAAAGATTGAAGGTCAAAGAAGAAGGGGATGGCAAAGGATGATATGGTTAGACAGTGTCATAGATGCAAGTTTAGGGGCAATGACAACATTTGGGACAGGACGATTGATAAATTAGGCAGAATTCACCTGAAGCCTTTTTATGCACCACACTGAGAGGGGAAACTGTTACATATTGGGATTGACTCATTCCTGATTGAATCACCCCAGAGTCTAGCTGAGCTTAGAACATAAGAACAATAGCCTACCAGGATTCTGAAAATAACCAGTCTAGAATGTTTTTAACTGAACTGTATTTCTAAATATGATGTACATTGCTTAGAGCCCTCCGGGGGAGGGTGGTTTAGAAATTCAAACGATGATGATGTGTAGAGCCCTCATCAGAGGATAACTCACCTTGGGCTGCTCAACACATCATGGGACCACATTGATTTTCAAGACTTACGCCTCTTGGCCTGGCTCCTTTCCATACAGGGAGGGAGCTTGATGCAGAAGCTTCCATTGAAGCACTGGATGACCTGGACTCTGCTGGAGAATAAGGTCTCCTTCTCCCCCCCTGAGGGGGAGGGGCAGTGGGAGGTTCTTGAGAGGTAGTGTGGGCCCCCAGCTGGTCCATTTGCTCTGGTAGCTGTATCAATGTTTGTGAGATGCCCTGCAAAATAGCCATATTATCAACAGGAACCAAAGGCACGGTGGCTGATGCGGCTTGCACTGGGGGTGCCCATGGCAGCCATGCTGCATTTGGCTGACTGGAGCTGGGACCTGGCTTTCCCTTTCCTGGTAGCAGTGGCCCTCTTTGGAGGCATGGCCAGCAAACTTTGTATGGGTATGCATCAGCAGACTGTAGAGGACCTCTGTGAGCATGTGCAACCCACACATGCCTGCCCTGCCTGATGAACTTAACAGCAAACAAAAACAGACCTGCTAATGACACACCACTTATTGGTCTATGTCTGCTAACCAAGAGTTAACTACCAATATATCTTTATTCATTTATTATTATCTAAATATGGAATGATTAACAAATAACTACTACTCAAGCAAATAGTAACTCCCAAAATATTAAAAATTAAAATTGCACACCTGCACTTTATTTATCTATATCTCTATATATTTAAAATATATATTTAATTATCCAGCACACACAGCATCATGTAAAATTATATGGAATGCAGGCTGAGGCTGAAGGCCAAGACAAGGGAGGGGTGTCTGACAGCCCAAAACAGCGGCCCCATTAGGGACCTGCTAACAAGAGACTAATCTAGTAGCCAAAGTGGGGCTGCACAAGACTAAACAGGACATCCACTTAAGAAAAGCACCACTTGGTTAGTACACAGCCAAGCCAAAAAAACCCAAAAAAACAGCTGACAGATAAGCAGCCTCCCGAACGCAATGCACTTAGAGCCTGACTCTCCCCCACCTCAAACCCCAGTACCATAGGGCCCTGCTGATGCCTGACGCTGTAGTTGTGTCAAAGAGGAGACAGTGGCTAATGAGGAATCCAGATACCAAGGTCGAGCAAGAGAAGCTCTCCAGTGAAAACAAACAGCAGCCAGGGTACAGGCAAGAGCTGCAGGCTCTCCCAAATTTAAAACACTAGCTGGCTTGCCGCTAAGTAGCTGATGGTCATGAGCATGTGGTCTGCCAATCAGCTGGAGCAGCCTTTTAAATACCAGCTGGGAACTAAAAGCAAGAGTGCATGCAGCCTGGTGCTCAAGAGGAAACTCATCCGCTTTACTTCCTGCTGGGTTGGAGCACACAGTCAACCTTCAGGATCACTCTGAGTCTGCTCCAAGCCCTAAGCCAACCAAGCAAAGCTGTGGGTGAGCTGGCTGCAGCACAGGGTTTAAGTAGTCAAATGGTACATCCCAACCCTGGCCCTCTGGGCCACCTCCATTGATGCTGCTGGGCAGTCCAATGCATCTGGTCTTGCCCTCCAGAGCCTCCAAGCCACATGAGGCTGCCAGAAAAACACTTCCTTTCCCTTTCTTACTCCTGATCCACAATGAACATTGACTGGTAAGTCAGTGCTGTATTTATAACCTGCAGCTCTATGCTTTTGAAAAGCTGATGTTATGAAATAACTGTAATTATACTGTATTTATAAATGATGTGGAGAAATAAAATTAAGATATATTGGGTTGGATCCCATGAATTCTTTCTATTGGTGGGCAGCATTATTCTGCCCTAAAGCACCTTCTATTGGTCTAACATTCCTCTTCCATAAAACCAAGGTTCCTTGCACTGGAAGAAGGCTTCACCACTAGCAATTCATAGGTTCCAACTAATTTATATGAAGAGCACCATTTTGGCAGCATGGGAACGAAGGTCAGTTTACACATTTTGGTAAGAAGTGAAATGGTTGTGTGTTGAGATCCATCACAACCTAACTTTTCAAAAAAGAGTTGATATTTTGTCAATATTGATTCAGCCTTCTCCGTGTCAGTTGAGTAAAAATAATAAACTTCAGTTGCTGCAGGGACATGAAGAAAATATGTTTGATTGATTCTTCCATTATCAAATGACAGCTATTATAAGGCAGGGAATAAAAATGGCAATTAGATTCTTATATTAACTGAGTAGGGGGAGAGGAAGAAGAAAACAAAAAATTTGGCAGTGATTTACTGAGTTGACAGGAGCACCTAAACATGCAAAATTAAAAGCTGGAATGATCAATCTATCAGGTATAGTTTCAAGAAGCGCAGAAATTAGCCCATAATTGGTAGTTTCACCAGCTACAGATAATGAGAAGTGCTATTTAGCAGTATTTAAAGGAGAATGATGTCCAAAAGTAGAATGCTGATTAGGAAAAAGCATAATTGTGTATACATTAATGCCAAAAGTGAATGCAAAATGAAGAGGTGGAGCAAAATACTGAATGTTGTAGATTACTCTTCTACTTCATTTGCATGTATCATCAACCGTAACAGGAATAAAACTCTGTAAGATCCCACTCACTTTTAAATTTGTTTTCCTTTGCTCATTTCCTTTTCTTTTGTCTTTCTGGTTGATCCACTTGCAGCTTTCTTTCTGACCATTTTATTCTATGGTGCCCATCATTTTGCCCTTTTTTGTCCTTGAGCTTCTATGGTGCTCTCAGCTGTTCTTCTTCTGTGTCATCTGGTGACTGATTCTTCAACTAAGTCGCCAAATTGCCATTCAGCACACCAAAGTATTCCCATACTTTTTATCCTTTCAAACACTGTCTGTACATATTTATTTTCATGATTTCAGAGACCAGTTTCAGAGGAATTCCAAAGAGGTAGCTGAGATAGCTTGTTTGTTCATTTTCTGCAACAGGCTAACTAACAGGAAATGCAGTGGCCCCTTAAGCATTGTCATATGAAAATCTTTAAAGTCTTACCCAATTCATTTATGTTTATTCTCAGAAAACTTCCAGATCTACCTTTCCTAATCTCGACAGTCTAGCTTTCATCCACTGCTGTATAGCTAAGAGTCTATTGTTACTAATCATCCTGGCCTGGCCCAGACTGGCTCCTGTGACGCCTCCTTCCAGCGGGGGCAACCTGCAGTGAGGAAGATGCCCATCAGCCTCCCAGATGCAACCAGCTTTTAAACACAGTCTTGCTCAATCCCCTTTCTTTCTACAATTCCTGTCCCACATGGGTTTTAATCATGCATGTCACATGATCCCCAGCATAAGGTTTCTGATTATCAGAGGGACCCCTTCTTCCTTTTCTGTCAGCAGATAAGCTGGTTGTATACAACTAAGTTAGAACTCAGAATCTGTAGAGAAACTCAGGTGATTCTTTTTACAATACCATGCTATCCTGTCATAAGAAATTACTTATTCTTATGCATTTACGGCCATATAGTAAAATGAATATACAACCATGAGGTGTCATGTTTTTAAAAAAGCATTTCCTCTTCCTGTTCTACTTCTTTTTCACTATGGAGGGACATACTTGTAAGATAACTAGAGAACTACAGAGACAATTTAGAGCCAGTTTGGTGTAGTTGTTAAGTGTGCGGACTCTAATCTAAGAGAATTGGGTTTGATTCCCCACTCCTTCACATGCAGCTGCTGGATGACCCTGGGCAAGCCATAGCTCTGATAGGAGCTGTCCTTAAAAGGGCAGTTCTTGAAAGAGCTCTCTCAGCCCCACCTACCTCACAGGGTGTCTGTTGTGGAGAGGGGAAAAGAAGAGGAGGAGGAGGAGGAGATTGGATTTATCCTCCTCCTCCTTCCTTCATGATATAATGTTCTTGTACATGCAAATTCACCCTGGAGATGTTTCCACAACACTACAGATGAAAGAGCATGGTGATCATTTATCATTAAGAATAACAGAAGAAACATACACTGACACTACAGACTTATGATGAAATTTGCCTTTGGAGGAACATTAACACTCTAATTCACATCAAGACATTTGTTTCAATTAGGAAAAATACACAAATTAATATTATCAGCAAACCAAAAAGGGGTACCCATTCAAAGGTACATATTTTCAGTGAGAAGGGCACATGAATTACTGTGTACTGGGCTTTAATCACTACTTATATTTTCACCTGTGGTGTATTATACATCAGAATAAATAATGGTAATAAATTATAAGTTCAGTTCCCTTCCCTTGAACTCACCTTTAACATGCAAGTGGAGTGAGAGGGGAAAATTCCAAACTACAAACAAAATTGATCTACTTGCTGCCTGTGACAGAGAAAAAACACCTTGACAATATCATGTTTAATTCAATGTCAAAGCTTTGCCAAGAGCTGCACTTTCACAAGGTGCTCCACTATACAAGTACAGACATTAATTTGAACTTTTTGTTCAGATGTTAGATTATACAGCTTCCTCATTAACTCCAAACGTGGATGTATGTGTGAGACTTATATGATTTGCAATTACCACTGCCACAGTGGTTTATGAAAGTATGCTCTGCTATATTTAACAAAAAGTAAGAGAAAACTATGGCCGAATCAACATATGCATTTTAGAATCAGCTTGGGGCCGCTGTTATCCCATGTGGTTTAGAACTGCTGTGCCTCTGCTTTCAAGTTAGCTTTAGGGGAGCTGTCCACTTTGTCTTTTTTTCAGTTATCTAATCACAATCTATTGTTCATCACTAGATGGCCCCTGGGGGTGGGAATGAGAGGCCCCACAGTGGAATGGTAGCCCCTGGGGTTAGCAGGAGTATTCTGGGACTGGAATAACCAGCTCCAGAGTGGAATGACAGCCCAGGGGGTAGGAGGTGTCCTGGGACTGTAATGATAGGCCTGGCATTCCAGTTCCAGGACATTCCTCTTACTCCAAGGGGATGTAATTCCACCATTGGGCCTGTCATTCCAGTCCAAGAACACAACTGCTACCCTGAGGGGCTGTCATTCCATTCTGGGGCCAGTCATTCCAGTCCCAGAACACTTCTGTTACTCCTAGGGGCTGTCATTCTTACCCCTGTGAACTTAAAAATGAGAAACACCATGACTACAAGATAGGAGAGTCATTCTCTTGTAGGAGTTCCCCAGGCTATGAACATGCTAATGGAGGAGCTTTCCTGAGGAGGTTCTTTTGTGTATGGATTGTTTCCTTAGGAGGTTCTTTTGTATGTGGATTGGCTATTGACATTCTAATCTTATCTGTATTATTATTGTTGTTGTATTCATACCCCGCCCTCCCCGTGATTGGGCTCTGGGCAGTTTACAAGAGAGCAAGATACGCCCATACATAAAACAGGATAAAAACAGTAAAAACCAATGAATATTACAAATAAAGTTCTCAAATTTAAACAAGATGGTCATTCATTAGAGGTAGGTGGTTTTTCATGGAGGTAGGTAGTGTCCAGTAAATGTTAAACTGTCCAGTCCAGTGGTACCAACCCAGCGCTGTATTGTGGCCAGATCTTCCGCAGGGCCGTCTCCTTGCTCCATTTGTTGCCAACACTGTTGGTAGTGGCGGTAGTGGTGGCTCCTACATAAAAGCCTGGTGGAATATCTCTGTCTTGCAAGCCCTGCAGAACTGTAGTAGGTCCCACAGGGCCCTGATCTCCTCCATGAGCTCATTCCACCAGGTAGGAGCCACCACTGAGAAGGACCTGGCCCTCGTCACAGCAAGCCTTGCCTGCCTGGGGCCTGGAATCACCAGGTGATGTTGTGTCCCAGACCGAAGTGCTCTTAGGGGTCTATGTGGGGAAAGGCGGTCCCTCAGGTATGTCGGACCCTGGCCATATAGGGTTTTAAAGGTAAGCACCAGCACTTTGAAATGGATCTGGTATGCTATTGGCACCCAGTGCAGTGCTTTCATCCCAGGCCAGATGTGCTCCCACTTGGGGAGACTCATCAACAGCCTGGCCGCTGCATACTGCACTAGCTGCAGCTTCTGGATCTGCAACAAAGGCAGCCCCATGTAGAGAGTGTTACCCTCGAGTCTAGCCTCAAGGTGACGGTTGCATGGATCACTGTAGCCAGGTCATTGCGGTCGAGGAAGGGAACCAACTGCCGAGCCAGCCTGAGATGGTAAAAGGCCAACTTGGCAGTGGCTGCCACCTGGACCTCCATAGTTAAGGAGGGATCCAGGAGCACTCCCAAACTCCTAACCTCCGATGCTGGCACCAAAGGCACCCCATCGAAGGTCAGGAGAGGGATCCCCAACCCCAAACTGACATGACTCAAGCACAGGACCTCTGTCTTCGCTTTGTTTAGTTTCAACCGGCTCAGCCTGAGCCACCCAGCCACGGCCTGTAAAGCCCGGTTCAGATCTTCTGGTTGGAGTCCGACTGACCACCCAACATCAGATAGAGCTGGGTGTCATCCACATATTGATGACACCCCAGCCCATGCCTCCAGGCAATCTGGGCAAGGGGGCACATGTAGATGTTAAACAACATTGGGGAAAGCACTGCCCCCTCAGGCACACCGCATTTGAGTGGCTACCTCCGGGACTGCTGTTCCCCTAGTGTCACCCTCTATCCCTTACCTTGGAGAAAAGAGACAAGCCATTGAAGGGCGAGCCCCTGTATCCCCGCGTCAGATCTGTAGTGCTATTGTCAGATGTAGAGCCTTGTGTGTTCCTCAGAAAACAGTTTATATACAAAAGAACCTCCTTAGGAAAGCTCCTCCATTAGCATGTTCATAGCCTGGGGAACTCCTCCAAGAGAATGACTCAGCCCTACCCCACCTTCTGGAGTAGATAGAAATTACCTGCCTACCATTTTCTTCTCACCTTGACACAGAGAGTACTCCATCTTTCTGTGTTATACCTCTGAGGATGCCAGTCACAGTTACTGGCAAAACATCAGGTTCTACAATGCCAAGACCATGGCCACACAACCCGGAAAATCTACAGCAACTAATGAACTCCGGTCGTGAAAGCCTTCGACAACAAATTCTACAGCTCTCCAGTTTCTACAGACTGTATCTCTAGGTCAATTTTGAAATCCTTTGAAATTGCTTGTAGTAAAAAACAAAACACATGAAACAATGTTTCAAGAATCTTCAACAGTAATCTAGAGAGGCATTTCTCTTGTTTAATTTGTTTATTAATTAATCCATCTGTACCCCGCCGGTCTCTTCAATGGAAACCCAAACTGGCTTACATCATTTTCCTCTCCTCCATTTTATCCTCACAACAACCCTGTGAGGTAGATTAGGCTGAGAGAGTGTGACTGGTCCAAGGTCATCCAGAGAACTTCCATGGCATGACTAGGGATTCGAACCTGTGCCTTCCAGATACTAGACTGACACTTAACCACAACACAACACTGGCTGTAATTAACTCTAACCTTTTAAATATACACTGTAAAATACCTTCATTTCTTATATATGCCATGTCTTTGGAAAGTGATATTTACTTAGGGATCTTGTGACCAGAGCAGCATTGTAAGAGGTCATTGTAGAGCACTTTTTAACCTGTACTACTGCTATTACACATGAAAAGACTCTAAGATCCATATGGAAGCTGCTCACTACTTCCTATTATTGTCTTCCTTACATATGTGATGCACAATCTCCATGATTTTTGTAGAAATATGTTGATTACAATTATCTAGTAGAAGAGAACAGAAGTTATATCGAGATATATTTGAACTCCATTTACTTATATTTGCTCTTGGGTAGATCTTTAGCTTCTTTTCATTGCAGAAGAACAAAGGGTATTGTTTCATTTTCAGTTCTAGTGGACTTACCTTTCAAGAATTTGTATTCACCGTTTCTAAGGTTACCTACCTAAGGTCTGTATATTAATCAACGATGTTCTCCTGGAACAAAGTAATATCAAAGAATATTATCTTCCTCTTCAAAGACAGAGAATAGAAGTAAATTACACTCTATTGGTGCTAAACTGCATTTAGTTGAAGAACAATTGTAATTATTTCTGTTTCATGAATTGCATATATACAATATGCAAGACAAAAGCTTCCTGATCTACTGAACAGATCATATAAGCCACCCCATCAAAGGTTAGAGATTAAAGTTAATCTCCAACCAAATACTAGAATCATATTTTTATTTATGAAATGTTTATGAAATCGCAGTTGAATCTTTAGATCAAAAATTGACCTGCTGCCTTTATCAAACTGTAATTGTAATCTAGATGGCAGTAACAAGGGAAGTGTTTGTCAGAAAGAGTTAAAACTGCCTGTGTGACATAGCCTATAAGCACTTAGTTACCTTATGGCAATTGTTTATGTGTGAGTGGCAGACTAGCACCTGGATAGGAAGTGTCAAAATGTTATAATTAGCAGCAGCATACAGTGCAAATTTAGTACTGTAAGACAACAAGCTTGTTCCAAATCTGTATCCACAAACATTTTCCTGTAAGGAACATTTTACTTTCCCCCACCCCCAGAAATAGTTTAAACTTTGGTCAAATATATGTCATGATACAAAATGTGTTTTGGAAAACTGAAGAATTGGCAAAATGGTAATGGGGCTGCTAAGTATATTTGTTTGCAGTCAAAGATTTGCTGTAATCTGTGAAACACACCTCACTAGAATGTCACAATTAAAATTGGACTTGGACAGCCAACGGCTAGACAGGAATTTCTTCCTCTTGAGACAGGAAGACCAGAATGTCTCCAGAGGGGGGTGGAATCTCAAAGTGGAGATTACAGATTCTCTGGACATGAGGACCTCTCTTATATATTGGATTTTGTCCAGAAAGACAAAAGTGTTTGCCTAGGAACTCTGTCTTGTCCGCATGCTGAGGGACAATGGGAGAAGTCCCTACTTTGAGAACAAATATAATGATAACTTTAAAATGCCACAACTTTACACTTTACTAGCCAGTCCAGATGGCCATTTTTTTCAATCATGTCCTGACTTTTGAAATCACTGCATGGCAACATCCAATTGAAATTCAATTTCAACAAGCAAGAATGTAACTGGTGGGAAATATGTGGAACAATGTAGTAATGTCTTTCTTTCTTTCTTTCTTTCTTTCTCACATTGACCCCCCAGTCGGAATAAAGAGACAGACACCAATATGGATTTAACAAGAGCCACTTTATTAATTATTTAATAACAAATACTAGCGAGGGGTTACCAAAAATGTACTGAGGAATATGACAGGTGTCAAACTCCTGACCACCTTCATTTCCTTCTGGGCGATACACCTGCTCCGATCTCAAGCCCCCACAAGTAGCTTCCGCCCAGCAGTGTGGCATGTTCAAGAGATCCCCTGACCTACCACCCCAGAAGCCGCAAAGGCCCACTAAGGTAGGCCGAACCAGATTGTTCCAAGGAAGATCACCCCTTCCCGGCCTTGAGCCACAAAGGCCCAAAAGCCGTTCCTGGAGGACCCTTTATTTCCTTTATAACAATGCCCCGGTGCTCACCATTTCCATCCTGATCGTGCTACCCCGCCAAACACTAAAGTGACTATACTATTTAACAATGCGCCCCCCCCCCCGAAGCCAATAAACCAACACCACCATTGTCAGTGCAAGGTAGTCAAAAACACCCCCATCCATAGGCCAAACAAATGGAGACGAAAAATTCCTACCTAGCTCCATGAAAAGGCAGCCGGTCAGACCTGCACTAAAATAGGGTGGGAGGGTGGGCCGAGCTCGCCAATGGACTGGTAAGGCAGGGGGCAGGAGCCAAGCCTAAACAGGCAGGCTCTGTCCCCTGTAGGCTCTTTTCTCTTCATGCCTCTCGTGAAGGCAAATCAGCCCTCCCCCACCAGCGCAGGCTCGGTGGGGGTTGGGGCTCGCATTCTTGCATATGCATGTGTTCACAGTGATCTCTTTCTCCAGGAGAGCTGTCCTTGCTAGGCAACTGCACAAGATACCTGTAAGTGTCCAGCTGGGTCCCTATAACTGTTTCATTGCAAGATGACATTTGTAAACATTTCAGAGTCTGCCTATCATGCCACTTAACTGAAGTCACAATTATACTAAAGAACGTAAATATGTCTTAAGATAATTATAACAGTTTTTGTAGAAGATCCAAAACTTTGGAGAAGACTACTGATGTCACATATAGGATATCAACAAGACCTACAATGTCTTTGATTGTTAAAGATTTTAAAGTGTGTTTTCTTCCATTTTGTCACTTTTTTGTCACTGCTCATAGAAACACCTTTTTGATTTAAGAATGAGCTGGAGACATAAAATTAGTTAGTAGGCTCCTGTTCACAGACGGCCTCTCTGGATTTATGATGAGACTTCATGATGAAGTACCTGCCATAAATGTCTAAACTAACTGCAAATATATTATTTAAAATATATTGATGACTTTAGACATATATCAATTTCCTGTCTGTGCTCTCCAAAACAGCAATTGATGTTTGTTTACAGAATTTACCACTGAGTTTACAGTCAACCCCACAGAGTTTTCTAGGGGGGGAAAGGCATTTTGACATTTTTCTTACAGAGAATGACATATTCCAACAGGGCTTCTTTGTCAACATTGTGCTTCTGAACAAATCAACAGTGAGGACTCATCAAAGATCTGTGGGGTATTTCCAGAAAGTCTTCAAATTCATTACAGAAAATACTGGAAGAATTATTATGTCAGATAACATAAACTTGGTAAGAAAGGGAAGGGGCATATATATGTAAATTTGTGTTTTTTCTTTCTGTACTACACAATGCTAAATTTAAATCTACGTTCTAAAAGTTGTATAAAAATACAGTACGCAAAAATATTTAAGAAATTTTAATGTGTTTTAATCATGGTGAATAACTGTGCTATATTGTGATATGTAAAATATAGTTTTATATTTTTAACAATTACAAAATTCAAGATGTCTGAGTGGTGCAATATGAGATTTTTCCCAGTCCCTAACAGTACAGATCCTATTTTTTTGCAAACATTCGTTAACCTAACTAAAATCAAAGGGGGGGGGGGAGAAATTGGAAAGTTTTACCCTTTGTACAGAGGCAGCCTTACTAGGGTTCCCGAAGTCCCTGGTTATGTGGTAGACTAGGTTGTATAACTTGGGGGGGTGACACAAAGAGAAACAAGATTTTACATGCAGGCAATCACACAGCACAAATGTGAAAAATACACACCGAGGGTGGGCTTGTGACAACACCTAAAACCAACCCCAGTTGTCCATTCTACTTGAAACTTAGGAAGGAGAATATTCTGTGCAAATTTGGTGAGCAGCTGCACCAGACTCTTAAATTCATCCTCAATTTAAAATAATTAGAAATAATTGTCACAAAATTCCAGAATTCCAACACAAACAAACATGGATTTGAATCCTGAACCAGTAATCTGTCAAAAAATCAGCAATCACAATAATGGTTTTTCTCCTGAATCCCAGATCCAAAATTATAATTATTTTAGAGTACATGCTTTGTTTAGGATATCTTCAATTAATATGCACTTAAAAGTGACCACGCTTTTCAGACTTTAAGGAGAAGCATCAGCCCCATAACTAGCAACTTTTTGCTCAGGGGGGTAATGTTTTTCTCAGGGGGCCTGCCATTATATGTCTGTGCGGTACTGCCATGCCATGCTCATTCTTCTAAATAATAGCTAAATAATAAATACAAGTGGTTTATTGCACAAAAATGTTTCAGGTTTATTATTTATTATTACAGTAATAGTCAACGTGATTGGGAACAAAATTTTTCTAAGAATGTATCCATATCATTTTGCATTAAGACCAGAAAAAAAAAACCCAAGGCAGTACTAAACACCTATACCTAAAGCCAGTACTAAGTACCATTATACGCAATGCAGGCCACATAATCAATCACGCACTAATTGATCTATATTCCTCACATATTATAGTCCTCACATATGTATTCTCAACAAGGACTATAAATCCTCTGTAATCCAATGTATTTTAGTGTATTACTTTTTCAGAATAGTATATTAGAATACTGAATGTATGCAAGAGATATTAGGATGTCTGCTGACATAACAGCATTTTTTTGGGGGGATGTAGTGCTAAGTGTCCTCCACGCCTGACAGGAGAGAATGAAGATTCCCAGCCACTTCCCACAATTAGAAAAAACCCCTTTAGACATTTATCTGCTAGTTCGATATATTTATTGCTTTACAGCTACCTTACAACCTTGTTATTTAGTGTCACTTTGCATATCTTCATCATCACTGTAGATGGAAGAATTTAGGCAGGGGTTTAACCTGGGGTCCATGGCATACCATAGAAGTACACCTGCTGATTGAAGCTGCCATTTTCAACAGTAGTCTGGAGATCAGTTGTCATTCCTGCATTTTGGCAATCCTACCTATGATTCAGGGTAAATTTAAGAACCTGACTCCTGAGGGAGGCTCAGGGAGGGAAGAGGGGCAGAGTCTTCTGCCTGGACTCAGCCGAAGCAGATATTTGATATGATAAAGATAGGGCGTACTACATACAGCATTTGATTAGAGGCTCCCTGATAAAAATCTGGGAAGAAATTAAACAACCCTTTTATAGTCAAACACCCAGATGGGTTTCACAAGTAGAATCATTTACTAAACCTACATTATTTTCGTACTAACTGAAGTGGAGATATGAAGACCTACTAGATCATAAAAACAACTTGAAGATCCCTGAGCAGTTGCAAGAACAAAGCCCCATTCTATCTTGGTGGGAATGATTACAACTGGAATCTAGATATAGTAAAGATAAAAAGATAGGAATATCTGAAAAATTAATGGAGCTAGATAAAGTATGAATATCCACTGAGAAAAACTGCTAAAGAAACTGTATACTTTATTACTAGATTACAACATGCAAGATGAGGTGGTTAAATCTGCTATGATTAGTTGGGCGCAAGACATGGGATATAGTGTAGATCTAGAACAATGGTCTAAGGTTTGGAAGGCTAACATAAAATATGCCAGATCGATTCCACTTAAGGAAAATATGTACAAAATGTTTTATAGGTGGCATATGTCACCTGGCAAGATAGAAAAATGTTACCAGAAAGCAAGTAAAATATGTTGGAAATGCAAACAAAACATAGGTACTTACTTTCACATGTGGTGGCTCTGTGACAAAGCAAAAAAATATTGGAAGAAGATACAGTCAATAATACAAGAAATAATAAAGTGTATCCCTTAAACAGAAATATTTTTACTAAATATCATTCCAGACACGTATAATAAACCAGACAAACATCAGATTTTACATGCAGTGACTGGGGCGAGGATTTTATATGCCAAATATTGGAAATTAGATAAAGTACCTTCAAGGGAAGACTGTATACAGAAATTTTTAGATATAGCTGAAATGGATAAACTAACAACTTTGTTAAAAGAAAAAGATGAAAATACTTTTGAAAATTTGTGGTCAAGATTCTATGAGTGTTCCGGTCTGGCTCCCGCGCATGGCGGATGCTTCCTCGGGTCACTCCCGAGGGCGCCTCGCCCGCCCGCGGTGGAGGAGGGAATCCGCGCGAGCGGAGACCCGAACGAGCCCCTCAGAAGAGAGGAGCTCGGATCCGGGGCGCTTTAGGGCGCACT
>NW_015174883.1:556268-570273 GCF_001447785.1 Gekko japonicus | reverse complement strand
TTTGCAAAAAAGATAAGTTGGAATTGTGACAGCGAAAAGTGCCTGATAAGCGCTTATAAGTCAACAATTGCGAGGAGGACCCATAGAGAGTCTGGGAGCTAATATAAAAGCGAAAATGAAATTGATACCATTCTCGAAAATGGGGACCTCCGAGGCATGAAAGGAAGAGGATTTATAGTACATGAACTGAGCGTATTAACAACAACCCGAAGGAGGATCTAACAAGCCGGAAGGAAGACAACAGAGGAAGCTCCTCCACGTCAGCGATAGTAAAAGTACCCAGCACGCAAAGAAGCGGTTCTGAATGTGCACAGAAGAGACCCTTTTTATTAACAGAATCTCAAAGGAACATTACTAACATACTAACAGAGAATACATGTAACAGGACTAAGAAAAGAAGTTTGGCAACACACAGAAGAAGCCCAAGAAGATTAATTGGACATTACTAACAGTTTAATTTACCAGTTTATATATCACTCAGCTTTCTCTTTCTCCCACTGTCTACCCCTCTTTTTTTCTTTTAAGCGAAATACCTCCCCTTTTTAGGGGAGCCAATAAAACCTTTATTAAAAAAAAAAAAGATTCTATGAGTGGTTGGGTTAAATGTATTCTTTTCAAAAAGAACAATATGTTATGTAGACCTAAGGTATTATATACAAGCTGTAAATAGGTGGGTGATCCTCTGTATTATTAAGAGGTTAGATATTTATGGTTTTGGTTCTATAATTAGAAAAATCCCTAAATCAACTTAAAAAAAAGGTGAATGGAATGCTGAAGTGAGAGAGAGAGAAAACCTGAGGCAGCTTAACTCTGGCTTTCTATGCTCTGGCTTTCTCTGCTCTGGCCCTGGCCTGGTGGAATGCACTCCCAGCTGAGATCAGGGTCCTGCAGGACTTGTTACCATTTCGCAGGGTTTCTAAAATTGAGCTGTTCTGCCAGGCCTTTGGTTGAGGAAGCAGATGTCCAAATATCTTGGCCTCCCCTGTCCACAGCATCATCCTCAGTGCTAATATTAGCATCTTGCAGGAGGCATTGTGGACCATCTGAAATTATTTTTTATGCTGCCATCTTGTTTTCTACTGTTTAAAATCTGGTTTTAGATTGTATGTTTTAACAACGTTTTATATGCTGTGACCGCTTTGAACCCACTTGTGGGGTAGGGTGAGATATAAGACCAATTATATATATATAAGGCTTACTAATTTATTCACGATTCCAGGATCTCCCATTGGCCCTTGAAGAGTACTGCATCACCTGTTGGCAGATGAACTGCCACTTAAGAGTAATCAGTTGGCATTGGATGAGTGCTGGGTCCACTCTTCTCTCCCACCCACTGCAGCCTAGGCCACTCTTTTCTGATTGGGCCAGCATTTCAATGTCATTTGCATATGGAAGCTGATTGGACCTCACTCCATTCCGCACCTTAAACTCCCCCCTCCCCTGACACAGTTGGAACTGTCAGTTGCATATGCGACCTGGTGTATCCAGAGGTAAAATATGTCTTCACCTGCAACACATCACTTCCCTTTCAAAACAAACAAACCCAATAACACAACCATGTCACACCACAAGCCGAATACCACAAGGCAAAAAATGATAGGAAAAGATGCCAGCAGTCATCCTATTTACTGTCACCGATATGTACCTGATAGCACTTCAGAGGATGGTGTGCAGGTCCCAGGTTCATGTTATAAAAGCTGCCTGGGGGATTATGGACCATTCACAGACTTTCAACCTAACATACCTCACAGGGTTGTTGTGTGGATCATATGGGGGAGAGGAGAATGATGTCAGCTGCTTTGGTTCCCATTGCAGGGAAAGACTGCCCTTTCCCTAGGTAGAGGCTGCAGGGAGGGGGGAGGAGATGTAAACCTGAAGTCAAACAGGCAGATAAAGGTAGGCTGATGGTTGCCTGAAAAGGACATAGGCTTGCCAACTCCAGGTTGGAAACTTCCAGGGTATGTTAGGGATGAAGCCTGCTGAGGATGGGGTCTAAGGAGGAGGAAGAGGTGGACTTCAGACAGATACAATGCCATAGACCCTACCCTCCAAACAAGCCATTTATTCCTGGAAAACTATTTTTGCCAATCTCCAGGTGACAGCTAGAGAGCTCTTAAAGCTTTGGTGCTAATTGTGCTGCGTTCTGGCAGGGGATGCTGTGAGTGTAGAAAATGAATGTGGACAGAGTAGTGGTTTGGACAATCTTTGGGAATTGTTTGGTGCATTTACCATGGGGCACCCACCCAGAACCTCTGGCATTTTCTCACTCTGCTGGCATCAAAACCAATTTAAGGCAAAATAGAGATATAGAAACTTTTCCATCCTCCTTTGCATCAATCTGTCTTTGTTGGAAACCCTGGGCCTGCCAGCACTCCCAAGGTGACTTCGTGCTTCCTGACTGACATTACTTCACTAGCCCTGGCTGCTTGCTCCTGTTCAGCAGACCCCTCCCTATGGAAGCTGCCTGGGTGATTTTGGACCAGCCCCAGCCTTTCTGCCTAACCTTCCTTGCAGGGTTGCTGTACAGATCACAAAGCAGAAGAGGAGAATGAAATAAGCTGCTTTGCTCCTAGGAAGTGGCTGCTGAGAGGGGAAGGAGATAAAGTTGCCAATTTTAGGTAAGGAAATTCCTGGAGATTTCAGGTGTGGAGCCTGGAGAGGGTGGGTTTGAGGAGGGGTGGAACCTCAGACAGGTACACTGCCACAGACACCACACTCTGAAACTGTCAAATGTGTTCAGGAGTGGTTGATATTATTCAATGATTCTATGACACAAGGGGGACAGTAGTTTCTATGAGGGGAATTAGTTCCTTCATTCCTCCTCCTCCTCCTAAATCAATCAGATATCACTTAGTTCTTTTACAGTAATCTGAGATTCTACTCCTTCCTCTTTCCACTCCTTCAGTCTTCTGCTTTCCACCCAAGCCCCCTTCCGCAAGCCAACATACAACAAGTACCATGCACAGATTATTATAACATATCATAAAATTTTTTATATTTTTTAAAAAATATTTTACAATAATTTCTACATATATAATTAATCATCTTAATCACAATTCACAATATAAGAGATATCAAAAATTTCAAATATCATCTCCAAGAATCTCAAAAGCTATTGTACAACCTTAGAATTAATAATAGTCCTCCTCTGTTAAATAAAAGATTCAAAAGGGAGGACTCCTTAAAGTCTCTTTATAACATGTGCTCTGTCTTCCTCCAACAGAGGTCCAGATATCCTTCTGTTTCAGAATCTTCCTCAGGGAGTTCAACAAAAATTTTCAGCACAAGGTTGCCACATACCAAAATTTTAATGCAAAGTTCTCTTTCAGTGAACACTGTAATTTTTTTTGATGAGCTATAAGCCTCCTCCAAAGTCTCTACCATAAGTTATGCTGCTCTTCAGTCCCACATTAGTTCTTTACACTGCAAAACACTGCTCTGTGTTTACTCTTCCTGCAAGATACAAATTCATTGCCCACACCCTCTTTCTAGAGTCCACTGTAATTCCCCCCTGACAAGGAGCCTTATTCCTAGTAAATAAATAAAGCAGGTGATGGACAAAAAAGAGCTGTTGGGGTTTGGAGGGAAAAGGGGTAAGAGGTATTCTGGACCAGGCAGGGAGTCCAGTAGGGACTGGTTTGGGGCAGGAAAGGTTTGTGTGCTGATCCCAGGTAAAAACAGTTAAATTGTTCAAGCTGTCTAGTTACTGTCTTTTGGTAAAAAGCTGCTGAAAGAATAAACATTATAACACTTAACAATTACACCTCCCTGCTCTGGTACTGTGTCAGATAATAAGCTGGAGTGGGATGGAATTACATTTCATGCTTACTGACTAAATAAGCTTATTTGTTTTATTATATACTAGGAATAAGGCCTGTTGTGGAAATAAATACAACTAGCTCTAGAAAGAGGCTCTGGGTGGGTGCCCTGGCCTTGGGCACTCAGCATCAATTTGCTGTGGTGACCTCATCAAGGTGTAATGACACAGAGCTTACCATTTTCTCCAGGGGAACTGATCTCTGCCATCTGAAGAGCAATTGTAATTCTGAGTGATTTCCAGCCCTCCCTTGAAGATTGGGTAACAACAATGGAAATACAGTGATTTATAAATTGTAGCCAAAAAAACACCCCAGCTCATAGACTGTTGCACTGTATATATATATTTTACTCTGGAGTAAAAATTACTCTCACAATAACGTTATTTATGCAAGGCTTACAAAAATTATTTAGTTTGTGGACAATAATACATTCATATTAAAGCAAAAACATAAAGTAACATACATTCATATTAAAGAAACTGAAGAATGATAGGGAAATGGCTGAGAAGCTAAATGCATTTTTTGCCTCCGTCTTCACTGTGGAAGATGAGAGGTGCTTGCCCACTCCAGAACCGCTGAGTTCGGGAGGGGTGTTGAAAGACCTGAGTCAGACTGAGGTGATGAGAGAGGAGGTCCTAAAACTGATAGACAACTCAAAAACTGATAAATCACCAGGCCCAAATGGCATACATCCGAGAGTTCTAAAAGAACATATGTGAACTTGTGGATCTCCTGAAAAAAATATGTAATCTTTCCTTAAAATCTGCCTCCATTCCTGAGGACTGGAAGGTAGCAAATGTCACTCCCATCTTTAAAAAGGGTTCCAGAGGAGATCCGGGAAATTACAGGCCAGTTAGTCTGACGTCGATAAATTGGTGGAAACCATTATTAAGGAAAGAATTAGTAGGCACATAGATGAACAAAACCTATTGAGGCAGACTCAGCATGGGTTCTGTAAGGGAAGATCTTGTCTCACAAACCTGTTAATGTTCTTTGAGGGGGTGAACAAACATGTGGACAAGGGGGATCCAATAGATATTGTTTACCTTGACTTCCCGAAAGCTTTTGATAAAATTCCTCATCAAAGGCTCCTAAGTAAGCTCAAAAATCAAAAACTGGCTAATTAATAGAAAACAGAGCGTGAGTATAAATGGGCAATTTTCTCAGTGGAGGGTGGTAAGCAGTGGGGTACCGCAGGGATCAGTACTTGGTCCACTGCTTTTTAACTTGTTCATTAATGATTTGGAGATGGGAGTAAGCAGTGAAGTGGCTAAATTTGCGGATGATACAAAGTTGTTCAGGGTGGTGAAAACCAGTGAGGATTGTGAGGCACTCCAAAGGGATCTGTCAAAGATGGGCAAGTGGGCGTCAACATGGCAAATGGGGTTCAATGTGACCAAGTGCAAGGTGATGCACATTGGAGCCAAAAATCCTAAATATAAATACACATTGATGGGGTCTGAACTGGCAGAGACTGAGCAAGAGAGAGATCTTGGAGTTGTAGTAGATAACTCACTGAAAATGTCAAGACAGTGTGTGACTACAATAAAAAAGGCCAATGCTATGCTGGGGATTATTAGGAAGGGTATTGAAAACAGATCAGCCAATATAATAATGCCCCTATATAAATCAATGGTGAGACCTCATTTGGAATACTGTGTGCAGTTCTGGGCACCACACCTTAAAAAGGATATTATAGCTTTGGAAAAAGTGCAGAAAAGGGCAACTCGAATGATAAAAGGGTTGGAACACTTTCCCTATGAGGAAAGGTTAAAGCGCTTAGGGCTCTTTAGCTTGGAGAAAAGACGACTGAGGGGTGACATGATCGAGGTTTATAAGATTATGCATGGGAAAGAGCAGGTAGAGAAAGAGGTACTTTTCTCCCTTTCTCACAATACAAGAACTCGTGGTGTCCTGGCCCTACTGGTGGACCTCCTGATGGCACTGGTATTTCTGGCCACTGTGTGATACAGAGTTTTGGACTAAATGGGCCTTTGGCCTGATCCAACATTGGCATCTCTTATGTTCTTTTGTTCTTAACACATTAATATACAGTTTCTCGCTGATGGACCCCAGTTGGTGCTCGTTTCCCTCAGCTTCATCTGGTTGCAATCTGTCAGGTGCTGCACATGAAATCTTTTTATAAACATATATTTTAAAATTATTTTCTAAGTTTGAAAAGAGAGACCAAAGCAGGAGGGAAGCAAACTCAGCAAGGTATAATGACACAGTGTCCACCCTGCAAAGCAGTTGTTTTTTTCCCCAGGGGAACTGATCGCTGCCATCTGGAGAGCAGTTTTAATTTCGAGTGGTCTCCAGGCCTCACCTGGAGATTGGCAACAATGGTTCCCCAGGAGGAAAAGTACAGTCTTTCTCTGTAGTGGAGACCAAAGCAGCTCATATCATCCTCCTCTCCTCCTTTTGATCTGCACAACAACAAGGTAGGTTAGGTTGAAAGTCTGTGACTGGTCCAAAATCACCCAGTCAACTTCCACAGCAAGAACCTGGGTCTGGAAGACCCTTATCTGAAGTGCTAACTGCTACACCTAGGGTAGCCAACCTCCAGGGTGAGCCTGAAGATAGCCGGGTATCACAACTGAACTCCAGACAACAGATCTCTCTCCTTTTGGAGAAAATAACTGCTTTGGAGGCTGGACTCTGTTCAGCTGAAGTCTCTCCCCTCCCCAAACTCTGGCTTCCACAGACTCCACCACAGAATATCCAGGAATTCCCCAAGCTGGAGCTGGCAACCCTAGTCAGGACTGGCCCCAATGAGTTCCCCACAAAGGCCTGGAAAGCACCTCCTGCCTTTGCCTTTTTACTGACAGAACCAAGCATGGTTGCCTATCAACTGCCATTGAGGGAAAAGTTAGTCTCACAGGAGCCAAGCAGGAGAAGTGTCTTCATCAGGAGAGACAGCCATTTTGATAGTTTATTCTTTGAGGGAAGAGTGTCCAGGCTGGCAGTGGGTGGGGGAGAGGAGCGTACCAAGCACCCAGCCAATGGCACATGAGTACTCTTGAGTGGCAGTTGATGGGCCAATGGCTGATGAGCACACTACACAGCCAAT
Source organism: Gekko japonicus (assembly GCF_001447785.1). Classification (NCBI taxonomy): domain Eukaryota; kingdom Metazoa; phylum Chordata; class Lepidosauria; order Squamata; family Gekkonidae; genus Gekko; species Gekko japonicus. The sequence goes on along the minus strand of NW_015174883.1, from coordinate 563,385 downwards.
GGGAGAGCAGGAAGTGGTCAATACATAAGGGAAGTATATATATATAGGATGATTCCTGTGTTATCCTCAACCAAGATTGCCCACTATACACATTCCCAGGCTGAGGCAGCTTAGGGAACTGACTAAATCCTGTCATGCTTCTGGGTCCACCTTTTTCCCTACCTGCACAACAGCTTGAGCTAGCATTGCTCTGCGGTGTTGCCATGCCCGTTCGTGGGGAGGATGGGGTAGAAATATAATACTAATACTACTACTAATAATAATGCCTGCACCCAGCTGGAGTGTAGCACTACTGGGATTTTCTGCTGGTACACCTTAGAGACATGCTAGTGGAGCACCTCATTACCTATCTGCACAGTCCTTCCCACAGGATTGCACTATGAGAGTTTTATTAGTATTTATTGGTGATGACTACATAAGTCTTTTCTGATAAACAACAAGAAGTTCAAGTAATTGGTAGGTTATTTTGGAATCTATATGCAGCAAAATGGCTATTAGCATATTTGTCTTTCATAAAAGCAGCACCTTAAGCCTATACACATGAACCCTCTATGTGTTCACTGAAAACATGAAGAGGGAAAGCAGGCATAAACATGTTGCCCCCACCACCACCTTCCCATGATCAATAGCTCATGAGCACAGTGCTTGCACTCAGAAATACGTCCATGAAAACACTCTCTCTTCCTGGTTGGTAGAGCTCAGAAAGCAGCATTTTCAATCACTTCCTCCATGGATTTACATCATGCAGCCAACCTGCAGATAATATAAAGTTGGTGGGGGCAGGGGCATATTAGGAATAAGATTTAGTGTGCATGTATCTGATAAACTGTGCATATGCACAAAAGCTCATACCCCAAATTAAACTTTGTTGGTCTTAAAGGTACCACTGAACTCAAACTTTGTTCTATTGCTAGCTTCTAGTTACTCAAGCAAATGAAGGCAGCCAATTAGAGCAGTTCCTGTTTATGACATAATTGGTAGTCTAGTAGAAACTGCAAGGAAGGGCATTTTCAAAATAGTTTGTCCTCCATTACAAGGATTGTGTGCCAGATTTGGCAGATTGTTCCCCCAGCACAATCAGAATGTGTGTGCTCCCCCCTTTTTTGTGGGTGCTTCTTATTATGCCACATGATTTGATTTATTTATTTTACTCAGGGGTCATTTGGGGCCGGAGCGTGCTGGAGCACTGCTCTGGCAGCTCGCCCTGGCAGCCCTGCCCCCGTGCTCCTTTTTTTCTAGAGTCACGCCACAGCAGCGGCGCAACTCCACGGAGAAGGGGTTTAAACTTTAACATGTTTTTACACATGATTTTACACATGTTGAAATGGCACAACATGTATAGACTCCTATTTAACACATGCAAGCTTTAGCCAGCTTAGGAAACAATATATAAAACTTTTGTAGAACACAGTACAGGTTGTTACCCTTAAAATATTCACATCTGTCAGCTTAGGAAACAATATAGGTTGTTACCCTTAAAATATTCACATCTTTGTGATAGATGTATTTGCTAATCCACACAATTAGTTAATGCTTATATATTTTTTCTTAGTGGAAAGAAGCTGGAGAATACAAATTACATTCGGTCTCCACTCTGGGTACCAATCACTATGTTCACTCCATTGAAACACTTCTAGAAAATTGCCACTTCCCTGTAAAGTCTGGTCCAGAGTGGCAAAGATGCCTGCAAGGCAAAAATATCCTATTAAACTTTGGTATTGCTGTACAATCATGGAATGACAGTCAGAAAATGTGACACTAGTAGAAACAGAACTGAATGCACCCTAGCAGGAATGGCATCTGCTCACTTTGTGACATACATAGAGGAGACATGAAAAGTGGAATAGAATTTCAGCTTGAGTAAGCTTCCTCACCTTTACAGTTCAAGGATAGAACAATTAAAACAATTGTTCTGGAGCCACCAGACTAAATAATAGGTAATGGCTTGAGGGCTTTTAACAAAAGGTGTAATGTGCACCAATGATATTGCTTAGACACATGAAACTGCTTTATCACCACTGATACACTCCATAACTTGTAACAGACCTGTGAAAATTGTGTCATCAAATGCCAGTAACACATCACACCTCTTGACTCCAGGAAATTTGTTCTTCATTCAGAATAAATTGGGGTAAAACACAAGTGGATTGCCTGAAGAGCTGTACAGGGAGATCTTAAAATGTCTTAAAGGTTTGATTTAATAATGAAAGGTGATGCCTTTTCCATTTTACTTTCAGTGGTGGCAGTGCAGAAAAGTTGGTTGAAAAACTGTTGTTGTATAATGGAGAAAAAGACTGAACATGTAAAAAAAAGTTGCCTGAGATCTGGTGACTTGGGACCCGATCCAGTCTGGTACTTTCCTGATTGGGTAGAATGGGGAATTATCCTATCCCATTTGAACAAAAAAGAAATATGAGCACTAATATTGTAGACTGGATTTTGTAATTTAAAATTTACATGACATTGTTGGGTGACCACATAGATAATATGAGTGGAGCTAATGGTTTTGCATATATTATCATATTACATAGGTGGTAGATGTGGCAAGGTACTAGGTAAGGGGCTCTGTTTCGGGCTGACGGTGTTCACTTTTCTTCACTGGGAAATGGTCATATGGCTACCTGGCCTTAAGCATGACCTGCAGACTTGGCTACAGCTGTAGGAATGTTGGCAGGAGCCAGGCAGGAGGATGCCCAGCTCTTGTGGTGGTATCAGCATGGGGTTGGATCCATTTTAGGAAAACCAGCCTACGTGCCTGTTTCCCTGTCATATGGGGATCCCCATAAGGGATCAGGGTGAGGGCTTTCATGGGGTATGCTCAGCATGGGGGCTGCCAGGCTTTAATGGGCATGCCCAGCTTGGGGGCAGGGGAGACCGCTTAGTGGCAACCATCCTTGTGGAATCCAGCAAACTGCCATCCCATGGTTCTCCCCATACCAGCAGATGGGCTGGATGGGACCAGGTATATTGACTGGCAGGTGAGTCAGCTGATGTCAGGATCTGCAGGACTCATGCTGTGCCAAGGCTTCTTACAGCTGTAACCAATACAAGTTTTGGCCAATTTATTCCACATTCTATTCCAAAACACTGTGTGTGTGGTGTTACCAGTGGGTACTTGTAAAGGGGTCCTTGCCACTGCTGCACTCTCCTCTTCTTTAGGCACTGGGCTGCAATGTGAGACTGGCCCAAAGTAACCCAGCAAGTTTCCATGGCAGAGGGGCAATTCAAACTCGGTCCCCCATATTCTATCACTTTAGTCAGACACCACACTGGTTCTTATCATGTATGTGTGTATGAGGAAGAGTTAAGCCTAGTTGTGCCTAATGGCCATGCTTAGAACTGTACTTGGAAGTATTTTCATAATGGCTGCTCTGGGTAAATAAGACAGTGAAAGAATATGTTCTCCTTTTAAAAATATTTGAGACAATGATAGTTGTGGTATTTTAGAGTTTGACATAGGCCCGTAGCCAGGATTTTTTAAATTAGGGGGGCCTTTTTAAAAGTGGGGGGCACTGAAATTCACATGCAGCCCCCACATGCTCAGCCCCTGCTATTACCCCAAAGCATTTAAAGGTCCCTTTAAATGCTCTGGGGAAACGCGGGGCCATGTGCCTGCACTCCAAGCTGTGAATTCCGGGTTTGGAGTGCAGGCATGGGATAGGGCACCCCCCCACTTCTCCCATTTAAAGCAAGTTGCAAAGGAGACATAGGGTGATTTCCCACTAGTGCTGCTCCGGGCTCACTCTTCACTTTTGCCTCGATGGTAGGTGTCAATTTCACACAAGCTGCTGTGTGGCTGCATTTTGCCTCGCAGCTTCGTGTGATTTTCCCCATGTCTACTCAATCCTCAAAAAACAGGATTGAGTAGACGCGGGGAAAATCGCACGAAGCTGTGAGGCAAACGAGGCAGCTTGTGTGAAATTGACACCTACCATCTAGGCAAAAGTGAAGAGTGAGCCCGGAGTAGCGCTAGTGGGAAATCACCCATACAGAGAGCTGCTAGGGGGAGAAAGGGCAGCAGTGAGCGTGAGAAATAAGTCAGGGAGCCTGGCCAGCAGTGTTCCCTCTAAACTGAGTTAGTGTGAGCTAGCTCACAGTTTTTTAGCCTCCGGCTCACAGAGTTTTGTCTTAGCTTGGGAAGGATGGCTCTAGAGCAGACTAATTCATGCAGTGGCCAACTTGCTTGCTCACAACTTTAATGCCGGTAGCTCACAAAGTAGAATTGTGGCTCACAAGACTCCAGAGCTTAGAGGGAGCATTGCTGGCTAGGGTGGTAAGTTGGGAGGCCCTGGCAGAAAGTCAGTGGGCTGGGCCCCAAAATGCACCACTGTAGCTACAGGCCTGGTTTGACAAGAAAGATGAATATTCTGCAGTCTTTTTTTATGTATTATGTATTTAGGCAGCTGACTCACTGAAGACATGAGTTAGAACTATTTGTTTTTAACTTAATATAAACAGCTGAAAACATTTCTCCACCAGCTCCACTTTACACTTTCATTAGTTGGGAAGAATTTTGATAAATGCAGATCAGCAGGCTGGCACGTAACATTACTGAACTAAAAGGTTTGCATGCCACCAACAAATGTTTTGACTTCCATTTGTATATAAACATTCTGAATCTTAATTCTTTCAAATGGAAAAAAAACCCTTAGGATATAAAGATAAGTTGTTCATCAAGGGGGGGGGGAATGAAACGTGTTAAACAACAAATGCTGTTCCTCAAAGAAACTGTCAATGAGAAGATAGCAGCAAGCCACAGATACAGCTCAGTTGCTATGCAGAGACGTTAGGACTTGTGTCACGGCACTAAAAAAGAAGAAGAAAGAATAAAAAAAATTCTGGGATGAAAACAATTGGTTTTACCCTAGGCCTTAATAAAACAGACTTAGTGATTTGGGGGAAGAAATAACAATTCTGCTCCTAGAAGGCTTGGATATTAGTGTTGGCATTTTAATACTGTAATTTAATAAGAGAAAATGTGTTTCAGATGACAGTCTAAGTGCCTTTAGCTCAAAATTGCTCAAATTTGATGAAGTTTAGCAATAGAAATAGGACTAAGTGAGCAGATTCGTATATTGCAATTGTTCACGAGACAGAACATGCCAATTAAGGCATGTTTAATTAGAAAATCTATTTACAAGAAAGAAGGACCCTCAGGGAGCTTATTTAAGCTCAGTGATTTTTAATAGAAATGGTTCCTGCTTAATGGAGATGGTAGTAATGCTATTCTGGGAATGCCTTCAAGTGATTCAGCTTTAGCTTTGATCCTGATGTGTTTTATTTTTATTCTAATTATCTGCTCTCATAACAGCAGACGTAAATCAAAGTTTGAGTCCAGTGGCACCTTTAAGACCAACAAAGTTTTATTCAAGGTATGTATAAAGGTATAAATAAATGTGTAAATATGTTGTTGAAGGCTTTCACGGCTGGAGTTCATTAGTTGCTGTAGATTTTCCAGGTTGTGTGGCCATGGTCATGGCCAGGGCTCTTTTTGTAGAAAAAGCCCAGCAGGAACTCATTAGCAAATAGGCCACACCCAACAGCAGGAACTTATTAGCATATTGGGCCACACCCCTGACAGCACAGCTCATTAGCACATTAGGCCACACCCCCATGTTACCAGAAGTGTGGTTATCCAGCTACACCCACCTTTTGCTTGTTATTCTGTTTACCTTGTTTGTTGTCAAAACCCAGGGCTTTTTTGTAGCAGGAACTCCTTTGCATGTTAGGCCACACACCCCTAATGTAGCCAATCCTAGTGAGTGCCTGCTGTTGGGTGTGGCCTATTATGCTAATGAGTTCCTGCTGGGCATGGCCAACTTGGGAGCCAGCCGTAACTCCGTTCCTGTGCGTTCCTGCCCAAAAATAGTCCTGGACTCTTGGCATTGTAGAACCTGACATTTTGCCAGTAGCTGTGACTGGCATCCTCAGTAACACAGAAAGATGGAGTACTCTGTACTCCATCTTTCTGTGTTATACCTCTGAGGATGCCAGTCACAGCTACTGGTGAAACGTCAGGTTCTACAATGCCAAGACCATGGCTACACAATCTGGAAAATCTACAGCAACAAATGTGTAAATGTTTGTATAGGACCATGTCTAAACTGTGCTGAAAGTTTACAGAATGTGCCATGGTTATTTGTTAGTTTGCCTAGTACAAGAAATGTAAAACAGGTACAGCTGATGGTCACAGTGCATAGAATCAAAACCCACACACACAGTTAGTTGTTTCTTATTGCTAGAATCAGACAGTTAAAGGCATAAACAATTATTCTGAAGTTCTGGCAGCACTGTGCATTACCAAGCACAGAATACAGCAAACATAAATCTAATTCTCAACATGGCCCTATTTCTGGATATTTATATTGAGAGATTGAAGCCATGGATAGACAAGACAGATCTTTCTGCACTCCTGAAAAAAGCTCCAGGTTTGCAAGAAATTTTTGAAAACTAAAACAAACAAATGTTTGGGGGTTAACCCCACCCCCAATGATAGAAGCAGCACTTATAGCTTTAAAAAAATGAATGCCCTTTCAGTATCCATAGTTGGGGTCACTAGGCAACTAAAACAGTATTCCCAGCCCTCATGACTTGGTTTCTGTAGGGAGGTAGGGGCAGGGAGCAGGACCCTATACAGGGTGGTTTTGGCCTTGGAGCAAGTATTAATTGAGGACTCATTGCTTCCTGAAGGCCATTGGGGGCAGTCTGGTAGCAACTACTGGGCACCTTGATACCAAATGACTTGTGTGATTCACCCAGGACTGGCTGATTGCTACTGTGCAACAGCTGGTACCCCCACAAATCTGAGCCTCTTATAATGATTAGAGTTTCAGACTAGGATCTGGGAGACCCAGGTTCAAATCCGTACTCTGCTGTGGAGGCTCACTGGATGATTTTAGGCCAGTAAACATTCTCAACAAGGTTGCTGTGAGAGCAAAATGGAAGAGAGAATGATGTACAGTGCTTCAGGTACCCATTTTACAGAAAGGTGAGGTATAAATGAAGTAAATAAAAATGTAGCTGAAGATGGGGGCATATAAAAGGTAGGTTGGTGCATGGGTGAGAAGGAGAGAAGGAATTAGGGAAAGGACAGATGATATGGGAGCTGCTAGGTGGC